>NW_023276504.1:0-294391 GCF_013357705.1 Chelonus insularis | reverse complement strand
TTTAGAAGTAAATGATAAACCTATATTGGCTTTGGAAGTGGCTCGAATATTGTTTAGAGCAGGAATTAAATATGACCAACTTGCTCCCATTTCTAAGCGGGTCTGGGAAGTTACTTTTCAGTCTCGAGATGCTGCCAACCAATGTTGAGGAATAAGTTTTTGCAAGAATGGGGCTACAACGCTTTTGTTCCCTTCTGGAAAGTTTTCAGGAAAGGTGTGATTAAAGACATTCCTATAGATTTTGAGCCAGAATTAATTACCACAGAACTCAATAATGGCAACCCAGGCTTAAATGTTGTAGAATCAGTTCGTTTGAAAAGAAGAGTCAAAGAAAGGGGTAACGTTACATGGGAGGACACCACTTCAGTGCAGGTAACGATGCGCATTAAAGAAATACCGAACGCAGTTTACTTTTGGAAAACGAGAATTGGTTTAAGTCCATTCATCCCAGCAGTCAGGAAGTGTTACAGGTGTGGCAAGGTTGGTCACTCAATAAAGTTTTGCAAGGAGGAGGAGAAGTGTCTCAGGTGCGGTAATAACAAGCATGATGAAGAAAATGGCTGCATGCTTAAATGCATCAACTGTAAAGGTTCACATTTTTCCTTGGACAGTAAGTGCCCGAAACTTCGGGAACTTTATGAGATCAGTCGCATCATTGCAGAAAAGAATGTGTCATTCCCAACAGCAAGGGATTTGTATTTCAAAAGACATTTTAATGCTCAAGAAAACCTGAGGCCTTCGGTGGACTCTTTGAACTTTCCAGTCCTGGGAAATGAGAATAGGTTCCTGGTGCATAACATTAGAAGAGATGGATCGTATAGACAGGCGGTTAGTGGTAATATTGAAAGACCAAAGGCTGATGGTAAACAAGACTCAAGACAAAGTAATCTCCAAGGTGAAGGAATTCCAACAGAGCTGAACAGCGAGATTTGCAGTTTTTTACACGAACTTAAGAAAAAAGAAGATGGAGACTGTAGTGACAGGTTGTTCAGGCGACTTAAGGAGTTAGTATTCAAGATCCCAGACGTGGACAGGTTGATCTCTAGAGTGATGAGAACAATTGAGTTGCATTTTTTATCAAACAATGGCGAATAAAGCGAATACTTTCAGATTTTGTCAATGGAATTGCTGCAGCATTAAGAGAAAGTTACCTGAATTACAATATAGAGCTTCCAATTTTGATGTGATGTTACTCTCGGAGACCTGGTTAACGGATGATGACTCAATCTCGGTCAAGGGATTTGATGTGGTGCGTAGAGACAGGGTAGGGCGCCCTGGGGGTGGAGTTGCTATTCTGGTGAGAAATAATATTAAATATAAGAGAAAACATGGTTTGTATAATTGTAACAATAACATTGAGCTGTGTGCTATAGAATTATTTACGTGTGAAGGGCCTTTTCTAGTAGTCTCATGTTACAGGCCTCCGGATCGAAATATGACGAAGGACCAGTGGGTGCGCTTTTTGAACCAATTCAGTGGAAACTTCCTGGTCACAGGGGATTTCAATGCTCATCACCAGGTATGGGGAAGTGATGCGAACTCTATAGAAGGTACAAAATTATTTGAAGCTATCGAGGAGTCGGAGGTTGGGTTGCTGAATGGGGCAGTCAAGACCTTTTATTCGCGTCAATATCGAACAGAATCCGCTCTAGATCTATCGTTCGCAAGTTGTGGGTTGTTGTCGCTGTTTGAGTGGAAGGTTAGTAGGGATACGTGGGGCAGTGACCACTTCCCAATATTTATGACTTTGACAAGGTAGTTGAGAAAAAAGGAAGCAATCATGCTCCAAAAGGCTTTACAATAGTAAAACTGATTGGGGGCGGTTGGTCAGGGAACTCGAATTTCGGAGTAATGAAATTAGGTCAGTTGTCCAAAACGAGGATCTCGAGATTCAGGTCAAATATACGACGTTTACAGCAATTATAGAGGACTGTGTGAATGTGGCTACACCGGGAAGGGGTGGTAGTAGGAATCTAAATACAGGGAGCAGAGTTCATAAGGAGAAAGAGCGTAGAAAAGCTGCAATTTTCTGGAATAGCGAATGTGATAAGTTGGTAAGATTACGAGTTGCTGCCTTTCTTCGTTTTAAAAAGAATATCCTTCGGAGGAAAATTTCTTAAAATATAAACAGGCAGAGGCTAGGGCTAAGTCGGGGATCAGAAAGATAAAAAGGACTACTTCCGGTCCTTCTTAAATAGTATCAATAAGTTTACAAGTCCGTCGTACATATGGAAGAAGCTGAAAGCTTTGAAAAAAGGTTGGAATTCGTCGCATTGCTCGAACGAGTTTAGTGAAGAGGTAGTGGAGAGGGTGAAGGTTGGGATAGACTCTCTATGCCCATCCTGGGTAGCAAGAGGGGATCCGATGTTAGAAAATGTGGAAGGGGATGTATTTCTGGATTGCCTATCACGGTGGAAGAATTAGAGGTCGCAATTGAGAATTCGAGGACTAAATCTAGCCCGGGGTTGGACGGGATCGATTATTTGTTGATTCAATCGTTTCCTAAAGAAGTCAGAGGGGCCCTCTTGGAGTTATACAACTCAATTTTTGCTTCGGGAATCTTCCCAAACGAATGGCGCCAGTATTCAATTTTCTTCATTCCTAAGAGTCAAGGGAACGCTGTTCGGCCAATATCGTTGGCACCTTGCTTGTTAAAAATCTTGGAAAAAATTCTGAATCTTAGAATATCATGGTGGTTGGAATTTCATAATAAGTTCCCTGAAACGCAGTTTGGATTTCGAAGAAGTAAATCATGTTTGGATAATTTAGCTATACTGAACGCGGAGATTTTGAGAGCTTTTGACAAGAAGCAGTGTGTTGGTGCTCTTTTTTTGGACATTCGAAGCGCATATGATAATGTGCTCGGAGATGTGTTACTTAGTAGACTAATTAGTGTAGGATGGCCTAATTAATTTTGAAATTTGTGCATAACTTAGTGTCGGAGAGGGTAATATCAGTCAAATACGACACAATAGACTGTCATAGAAAGTCTTCAGAGGGTTACCTCAGGGTAGCGTACTGAGCCCAGTTTTGTACTCAGTTTACATGATGTCTTTAGAGTCTTGGATTGTGGAGGATTGCAAAATTCTTCAATTTGCAGATGATGTATGTATTTATGCAGTTGATAAAGATCCAAAAAAAGTGTTAAAAGCTGTATCGGAGTCGGTACATAAGATTATTCCTTTTTTAAATGACAGTGGACTTGAGTTGGCTCCAGAAAAGTGCCAGTTGATTGTTTTTAGCTCCGATCCTAAAATCGCGACTAAGTCTTGGTGTATAAAAATAAATAGAGAAAGAATTTGGTCTCAGCAAGTGATTAAATTTCTGGGCATTCTGTTTCACAGCTCGCTAAAATGGGATCACCAAGTCCAAGCTATTAGGTCAAAGTGCATTAATCCTATGGCAATTATAAACTATTTAAGGTTGACATGGACTGGGGCTGATCCTCCAACGTTGATTAAGGTGTATAAAAGCCTAGTTAGGTCCAGAATTGAATATGGTGCATTTCTGTTTGTGTCGCTCAAGAAATCCCTTCTGAAAGTATTAGATAGAATCCAAACAAAGCGTTGAGGTTAGCAATGGGGTATAGAAACTCAACTCCGCTGAATGTGATAGCTGCTGAGTCTAAAGAACCACCTTTGGAGTTTAGATTTAGGTATATGACTCATAATTTTCTAACTCGTTGTTTCTCAAACTCAAACCATAAAGTTATTGCTATCCTCAGTGAAATATCCGAACTCAGAGAGTGTCCTACCATGGTCTTTAGTACTGAAACTCCAGGGTTAGTACGTTGGTTTTCAGGAAATAGAACCAATAAGTCATCTGATCTCTAGTGATTCACGCCCTAACTGCTTTAAGTTTCCATTTCAATCGATGTTCGTTCCAGCCAAGGTACATTGGGAAGAAGGAAAGAAATTCAGGAAATTCATAAGTCCAAGCCTCTAAGTGTTGAAAGATCTTTTTGGAATTTATTCCGTGAAGAGTTTCGTGATGCCGTAGTAATTTTTACAGATGGTTCAAAGACGATAGGTAAAGAATTTGTAGGGTTCGCCTACTTAGAAGTCGCCACAAGCAGTGTGAGCCTGAACAGAACGGTTAAGTACGCTTCAATTTTCTCTGCTGAGGCCATGGCGATAATTGCAGCCTTGAAAAAATTTGCTAACACGGATTTAAATAAACTGGTTATATTTTCGGACTCTTTAAGTGTCCTGAAGGCGTTGGCCTCCATTAGATCCGCGGGTAAATTGAACGTGCTGATCGGTGAAATTAAACATTTAGTGTACAGTCTACAGGTAACTGGTAGGGTAGTAAAGTTTTTCTGGATTCCTGCACATGTAGGGATTTCTTATAATGAAAAAGTGGACTCAGCTGCGAAAGATAGCGTTATGAAGGGTCGCGACTCCCAGATTCTGCTCCCAAGCTCCGACTTCAAAGCCTTTTGGAAGGGAAAAATGCATAATGACTTTGTTAACTGGTGTAAATGTGAAGGGTTAAATAAAGGAAGATTCTACCACGAGAATTACTATTCAGAGAGCGCACTCCCATGGTTCGGTAAGTTCAATTAGCTAGGAAACCTCTGGTCTCCATTAATAGACTTAGATGCAATCACTCTAGTCTTAAAGAAAGTCTTGCTAGATTTAATATCATTCGATCTGCTATTTGTGAATGTGGCGAAGCCGAGGAAACAGCAAACCATGTTTTCTTTCAGTGTAGTAAGTACGAGGATATACGAGCATTGTTTTGCAAAGATTTAAGGAAACAAAAATCCTTTCCTCCGTACTGCATTGAATCTATGTTACATAGTATGGACCGAGGAGTCATCTTTGCGGTGGCCAGGTTTCTGAACAGTATTGAGTTAAGTATTTAAAGATAAGAGGTCTATTTTTTAAGGTAATCTGTAGAAACAGGAAGCAAAAGTGTCTATACAGTTATAGGTGTTACATTGAATAAGTTAAAAGGAAAAAAAGAAAAATGTATATTTGTTTGTCGTTTATTTTTATTTTCAGTTTTTGTTTTGTTTCTGGTTCAATCATATATAAAAAATGTTATATAATATTGGAAAAATTGTTATAGAAGGTGTTAAAGAAAAATTAAATCTAATTAAAGCTAAAACTTAATGTTAAGACCAAGTTAAGGATATTGCTGTACTGTGATAAAATGGTTAAAATAAGTACAAAGCTTTTGTAAATCGCGCCAGGAAATTTAGTATAGACCATACACTGTATAGTTCTAAGTAGCAATAGTCTGTTTTTAGGATGTAAGTATTCTTTGTAACATGGTTGGTTATCTGGGCTGAGCTTGGACTCGTGAGTGCCCCTACCTTTGTATCTCTTCCTTTTTTCCAATAGAGTCCCTTAAGACAGAGTCTGGCAAGACGACGCCATATTTCTCGAGTCCTGCCTAAATTCCTATAAGAACTTAAGGGACTCGAGTCCTGCCGGACTCTGTCTTGCCAGACTCAATCTTAAGAGACTTCACATTGGAGGAAATCTTCTGACTTGAGTTAACCTTGTATGTAAACAAACAAGACGACAATGAGATTAAAAAAGTCACGTAACTTCGGGTTTGTGTAAATCGGAGTAATGTTGTTTGAGGTATCACTGTACATCAGCAGCTTTTATAAACAGTATTTTTAAGTCTTAACTTATGATATAAATTATTCTGTGAATTAATTTATCATTTAAGAATGGTTAGGTTCAAAAATAGGTTAGTAATCAATTGTACAATATAATTCTAACATTTTTTTCTTTTTATTGTCTTTTTTAAATAATTTTTCAGATATTTTACTATTGAAATAATACCAAATAGTCAAAATGAAAAACCATTAACACTAAATTCCTCAGCATTATATAATGCTATAATAAAAAAAATTCAACAATTGTATGGCGATTTTGGAGTAGCTGCAATAAAATCTGGATTAAATGGTAAATATATAGAATTAAATTTTTTTACATAATTAAAACTAATTATTGAATGAATTTATCTAGCTAAATATTGCAATACTCATACAAAAATAGCCCTGATCAAAAGCAGACATGGACCTCATAAATTTTTGATAAATGCCTTTCCAAAGATTAATGACATCGATGGAAAGTATGTGGCTGTTAAAATATTGTATATTGGTGCAAGTCTAAAGCATTGTTTTTCATTTGTCAAAGTAAGTATAATGACACAGGTAATGAGTGTAATTTTTCAAAATTTTATATTGATTATGAATAAACTTTCTTCTTTAGAAATATCAAGAAAAACAATTGGAATTAATGTGGGCCACTTTGAAAAATGACAGTGAAAGGAAAAAAATGATTGAAGCATTTATGACCTTAACTCCTGCAACGAAAGACTTAAGATAATCGATCATTGTTATTGATCATATCATGAATAATCGTTAAAGATTGTAAATACTTTTCCTCATAATTTTTGTTTCATCATTAAACATTAATTTTAGTACAAAATACATATTTATAGTGATTAACTGTAATTAAATTTATTAACGATAGCTTTTCATGAATTTAATTTTTTATAGTGATCTCACGCAAAGTTATACATGATTAAAGTATGTAAACTGTTGCAAAAAATTTTTGCATGCTACAATAGTAAATAATTAACAATAAGAATAATAACTCAGTGAAAGTAAAGTGAAAAGGCGATTTTCGTCTCTTTCTCTATACATATTGCCATCGATGCATTCGAATCAACTGTCGGTATTCCTATTTGACCTTTAGGGCAGTTTGGTCGCTGGAATATTTTTCCCACAGGTCCGACTCCCTCTACCAGTTGTTAGGGAGCTTGTTAGGCGGGCAGTTAGGCTATCCAGTCACAACGTTAGTGTGTTTCATTCTTACCGCTCAGTTGTTTTTTACTATCTGATCTAGTGTTTCATGTTCAAGTATCGTGTTATAAAAACATCACATACATATTATTTTTTCATGTAGACGTTCATATTGAAATTTTGACATTAAGTGAAAAGCTTAAACAGCATCGAAGGAATTTTTAGACGAAAAGCGTCAAAGGCGAATGTGTTCTGCGATTCTATGCGAGACGAGGTGGAGCCAAGATCCAGAGGGATCACCGATGTCTTCCTGCGACTCAGTGGCATTACAGCCAATTCAGGTAATTTATAGACCATTTTGCACTGCTATTATTAATATTATATGAATAAAAATATTGAAGGTAAATTACAAATTATTTTTGATTAAATTTTATATTTTTATGCAAAAAAAAGGTGGTGATGGTTATCGATCCGCTTTGAGACAGTTGGATTTTGCATGCGGTTACGTATAAAATACGCTTTAGTACCATGAGAAAGTTAGATTGGATTGTGTTTGTATATTCATGTATTTCTATACGTAACAGAATTTTTTTTTTATGTTATTTATTATACTTTATTTATTACCTTAATTTTTTTTCTTAGGTATACTCACAACTCATCAAATATTTACATTTATCGTGTACCATTGACATGCAAATAACTAATTTTTCTTTGACAATTGATTCAATTCATTTGGCAAATAAGTAGAGTACCTTATAGCACAATTAAACCAGTTGAAAATTCTTAAGTTAAAGAGTTGTTAGAGTGAGAATTTGAGAAGAATGAAATGAAACAAAAATAAAATTCGCAAATTGACCTCCCGTGATAATTTCCGGCCCATCTGGCATCAGATCTTCTTCGTCTCTTGCCGATCTCCTGGAATTCAGTATGACAACCTCGAAACGGAGCATAATCTTAACATGAACACATCCAAAGCATCTGTCCTTTAGTATATTCGCTGGTTAAGTGTCCGCGATAGAATGCAGTCCGCGTGGAGCGCGTGCCATCCACCCGGGGCCAAGGGATATATTTACTCTCAGTATGTCTCGTTAATTTCCTTTTCAACAGACACACATATAACCGTCTACGTTCCACAGTAATCAACAATAAAGCCTTTTTCCAGAGCCATGGTAACTGTTTATTGACATTAAATACTAATACGGCGTTAATACTTGTATGTAGACTTACACTTTCGCAGCCTTCTTATTTATTAATAGCTTTCTTTTTTTATAGAAATGTAAGAAGAATGAGCAGATCGAGTGTCTCATATAATCATAGATACCAAGCCAAATCTAATAATCAATCAGGTGTATAAATGAATTTTTGAGGACTCCATTTCAATTTCTGGCACGTTTTCATTTTAACGATCTTCTCTGAACATTTGGCTGGTTGATTATTTAATTTTTTATTACATTTAACATCATTATCTGGCTGATTATCAGATTTGCTGATATTTTTTATCATTTCTAAAGTTTTCGGTGACTCCAAAAGTACTTTACTACAATCTCCATGACATTTAATATTACCTAAGTTATTGGTAATTTTCAAAACATTACCATCGCCAATGATTTTTATATCTCTATAATTATTAATAATAGTTAATTGATGACCATCTATAATTATCTCGAATTGACGATAATTAAAGTTTATTTTTGAAGTAAATTCCTTATTATCAACACCCACAGACTTCTCAAGAAGTTTTTTTGATGAATTAGAATTAACTTTTACATTTTTTAATCTTGTGATATTAAAATCTTTATGTTTACTGTTAGATTCCATTGTTGAATTATTTTATAGCTTTCCCACAAATAAGCTAGATATCAAAAATTGTTATATTGGACTTCTTTAAGCTATTTGAGGGCCTTGTGTTCCCTTCAACACTTATTGACTTTAAATAAGTGTTTCCTGAGTCTTAACAGTTGCTTTAATGATTCCATAATCGGCAACTCACGTTCATTTAAAGTCACAACCTCACGAGGACGTTTCTCGCTGACCAATGAGTTTCAATAAACTCGGTTATTCCCCTGTCTCTTTGAATCCGAGACGTCAGTTTCTCTCTAGTTAATCACATCGTATTATCTCCCACTCTTATATTTTTTTTCTTCTCTTCTTTTACTTTTATATTTAATCTTTTACGTCATGTGTATTACTGATCAAAATGATACACTTACTTTCTCTCTGTCGTTTTTATAATTTCATAAGCTAACTTGTTAATATTCAATTATCTTAATCAATTGAACAAATCTAAATAATTACTAGTTCCATTAAATCTAGATTAATAGGAATAAATTAATAAATATTAGATTAGAATTTTCGAATATGATAAAATATGTTCTATCACACTTATTGAAATTATTTATTTTTAATTATTAACTGTCATAATAAAGTCATTAAACCGTGTATTTAATATCAGCTTAATCATAGTTTGTTGAAATGAATGTAGATACATCCTATTGTATGATAAGTAATCAACATGATTTGTTTGAAAGCAAGGAAGTGGGCACGAGGCATACAGCTGTTAAACGATAATTTAACCGTACTGACTATCGTGGGAAGTCCCGATATGAAGTGATGGTAACAAAGACTAGTTCACATGTAGATGATCTTTAATAGAACGAGATAATTGGACGTTAAAAGCAAAATCAAATTATTACAGAAAATTGTCTGCCATTCCTTCATTATCTCTAATAATTCATCATCTGCTCTATTTCCGGGCTAAAATAGACTCATGTTAAGGCCAAATAAACTTTAATAATTAACGATTGATTTGTTTTTTAGAATACGACAGAAGGACGAGATGTGACGATTAATAATTTAGAAAATGGAGTGGACAGTGTCCTTGATGATAATATTAAAAAGCCGGAGAATTTGCCAATACCACCTCAATACGTCACTCGGCAGGACTCTGGCGTACCTGAAGATCTTTCATCACCATGCGTAAATGCGCCAATTCAAAGTGACGAAGATAATCCTGATGATACTATCAACAGCGATTGCAATGTCACGGTTATTCATATCTCAGAAACTTTAGCTGAAAGTAAAGATAACAAAGATGGTAGTGACAGTGGCGTTGAAGGCTGTACTGCAGAAACTGTTCAGGTATAATGAATATATTTATTTTAATTCAATATATAATCTTCAGAAAATATGTAAAAGTCAATAAAGAACATTTTTAAGCATCATCAAAATTATTATTTTGTACTAAACAAGTCATTTTAAAATTAATGTAGGCTTGATAAAATTATTCAATAATTTATTTTCTATTTTTATCACATACATAAATAATACATAAATAATTTAATTTAACAGACGAATGGCTACGCAGGTAGTTGCAATGGATTAGATGAAGTGAGCTGTGACTCAAGCTTAGTAAGCTGTTGTTCTGTATATGAAGACACATGTACAACACTTCCTGACGATTTGGGACTTAATTTGGGCGGAGGAAGTGGCAATGAAGGTAATGGATCATCACGAAATCTTCCACAAGGCAATGGCGAAGCTACAAGTGAAGGAGGAAGTGAAAGTTCTTCTATAGCAGGAAGTACTAGTGCAAAAATGATTTGGACAACTCCAAAAAGAGCACAAACAAGTGCAGGAGCTTTTTCATCAAGTAAAAAGAAAGTTATTAAAGTAGAAACACCGAAAACATCTAGAGGAAGACCATCTTTACCTGCAGATGCATCTCATCGACTTCCATCAAATACCAGGTCGAAGTCTCGCACTCCAGCAACTAGAACACCTTCTTCTAAACCTCAAACGTCTGTTAAAGATAAGACTAAGCCAAGAGAAAAGTCTGTTACTCGAGCAAATAGCGTTGAAAATTCCAGAGAGTCCAATACAAAACTCTGGAATACTCAAGGAACTGTTAAAAGTCGCACGAGAAGTCGACCAATTCCAGATTCGTTGACATTATCAGGAACATCAGCATTGGCTAAAGAAATTGACAAAGATTTAGCACAAAGGGGTCGAGGAACTATTTCCAGTTTATCCCGATGTCCTTCATCAGCATCTCAAAAACGTACCACACCAAGCTCAACTCCTTCTGAAGAATGTCGAAAATCATTATCTACTCCAAAAATAAATAAGACATTGACTCGCTCAATACAGGATACTAAAAAGTCCAATGAAATTAAAAACATGGAAAATAAAACATTAGATACTTATGCAACAATGCCAAGAAGAAATAAAGGTAGAATGAGTATTGCTAAGCCGGAAGAATTAAGAAAAACATTGTCGAGAGATGAAAGTATTACAAGAACTGATAAGTCAAAAAAACGAGTTAACTCACGAGAATCTACACTAGTTCATCAAAAAAGTCTGTCACATTGTGGTGCCAAAACAAAGTATCCTGAGAGAACTCTTATATATCATGAAACAAGCGTTCAGACTGGTTTAACTGGGCAGGATATTGAACATGTTTTAGCAGGTTTACCGACTAAAATTTATGGACCAGACGTTCCTGATAGAATTGAAAACTATTGTCAAACAGAAGCTATTTATGTTTCTGAAGAAACGTTAAAGAGTGTTCAAGATAAAGTAAAAAAGTTCGAAGCAGAAATAGCAAGTTTACAGCAAGAAAAAGAAAAATTAGAAACTAAATTAATAACAACTGAACAACTTTTGACTGAAGAGCGTGCAGATCATATGTTTGCCAAACAAGAATTGCGAAATAACGCTGAGAGAATTCTTGCTATTCTCGGTACTCCAGCTTCAGAACATTCTGAAGGCAGTGATAGTCTTTTAGAGCTTGAATCACACTTCCAAGAATCTGGTCAAGTTGTTGCTAATCAGCAGGTAGAAATTGCAGATCTTCAATCACTCTGTAGAATTCTTAATCGTGATTTGGAGAAAAGTTTAGCTGCACAAAAAGCACTTTTACAGCATCAACAAGAAGTTGAAGCAGAAACAATGGAACTTCAAGAATTTTTACAATTAGAAAAAACAGCCATGGCTGAAGCTATGAAAGAAGTTGAAGCAGATTTGAAAGAGAAAGAGGAAAAATTGGCCCATATAACTGAAGAATTGGAAACAAAAACAGAAGAATGTAAACATTTAGTTCGAATCAGTGAACAGAGGCGCCAAGAAAATTTATCTTTAGAAATGAAATTAAATACTATCGAACGTAAAAGCAGAGAACTACTATTAACACAAGGAGCTGCTGTTTCTGGAGCTGCCGTTGCACTTTCAGGGCTTGGATCTCGATTAGAAGCACTTGTGGAGCAACTTGTTAAATCTTATAATATTTCTGAAAAAGATCTAGAAGATGTTGTGTACCATAATGAAGCTTACAGTAGAAGTAATAGTAGTGGTGAATCTAGTCCAATAAGTTCCAAGCAGCATAGTTTTAAAGATTTCTCACCAAGTCCTAAACAAAATTCTTTTGTCTCTGCTGTTATTGGTGCTATTAGAAATGCTGCAACACATCCATTCGTTCTTCGACCCACAACAAAAAAATCTACAGAAGCATCTAAGCAACAATTATTTAAAGAATTAAGTATGGAGTCATCAGCAGATCTTCTTGATTTTGAAACAGAGCCTTGTCTTATGATGGAAAGTGTTCTAGAAGATGTGCCCCTGCCTGACACTTACTCAAGAAACATGGTGTCAAGTAGTGATTCTCTTAGACGAGCTTTAAGTGTGCCAGAGCCTATAACTGACGATCCTTCTACTTTATGTAGAAATGATGAATGTTCTAGTCTTACAAATTTAACTCAAGCCATTTTGAACCGACGAAGAGTTGAAGAAAACGAAGATTTAGAAGATGATGACGAATGTGAGTCCATTAGTGAATCTGAAACTACTGGACACACTGATGTAACGGTTCCAACTGCTGATTATTGTACAGCTGTCAATCTTGTTGATCAAGTTATTGATGTTGATAATTTTGTGACTAAACTTCTTAAAGTATTGAGAATCATTCAGTTGGATAATGACACTTGTATTCGAGAACTACGGGATGAAAAGTAAACATTTTATCTTATTTATTCAGCAATATATATGAAAATTATTTTTAATACATTTAAAATTTTTAGATGTGAGTTAGAGGGAAAACTAGCAGTTGAAGTCAAAGAATTGATTGAATTTAAAAAAAATACACACAATGATTTGAATTCACAGTGTCATAATGATAAAAGTAATTCCAATAATTGCAGGCCAATAAAAGAGGTAAAAAAATTATCTAGTTATTATTTGTAAAAATATCATGAAAATTTTACAACAATTGATAATACTCTTAATTTTCTAGAATGAAATTATTTCTTCCTAAACAACGAGGAATGTTCAATTAATCCGCAATCAAAATGGTTCAGCAGTTCCCGTCCTCTGAAGCATTTGTTTACATAGAATTCTAGTCTATTATTATATTTCCTTGGACAATCGACGCTAAGCTTAAATGATCTCTTGGATTCCTAAGTTGATTACGGCTTAAAAATACGCTTACCTTTGCACTTCTTAAGATAAGTTATTCTATTTGGCTGGATCGAAAAAAGAAAAAAATTTGCTTTTTTTACCATTAAACTTTTTTTTATTATATCAATTAATTAACTTAAAAATTAATAGAACTTAGACAGATGATTAGATAAATTGTAATATAGATTTAATTCTCCAGACTTTAAGGTAATCTTAAAAGTCCCGAGTTATATTATTCTGCCAGTAATTGTACAGATATTTAGATCTTAGGGATTTTTTTACTATGAAATGCATGAATATAAAAAGAGAAAATAATATAAATTAATGAAATTGAGATGCTTACAAACATCTGTCTGTATTTTAATTTTCGAATGAATAAATATCATTTTAATAAGATGATGAATTAGTTTGTTGATCATCAAATGCCAAGATGAATATTTACTGTGGTGCAATTTTTCTCAGGAATGGAGCCAAAAGATTTATTAATCTCAATTTAGGCCTAAAAAAAAAATAAAAAGTAATAAATGTTTCTTAATCAACTCAATAATTAACTTACTTGTACATTGATTTTTTGATTGAAGTTTCAGGTTTTTGTTCATTAGAAGGTTTATCTTCTATGGGTTTGAGTGTTGAAAATTCTGATGGGTCTGGTCTAGGTTCAGGTTTTTCTTGAGAAGTAGATCCTAGTCCCGAAAATAAATCATTATTTATTCCACCAGCGAGAAGAAGTCCTTCTACAGGAGCAACAACTAAAACTAAACCATCCACGTGAATGCGATAATTTTCTGTGCCGTTTTGTCTTTGATCGTAAGTGTCTTCTTTTAATATTGCTGGAGTTTCAGAACTATTAGGAGTGTCCATAGCAAGAGATGGACCGTCATCATCAGATGTTCTATGTTCCACTCGTAAAAATGAAGCTGGTCCAGCACTCACTATGCTCGAAAGTGTCAACGTCACAGTGAAAACTGTTTTAAAGACCCTCATATTGATTATAAATACCATTGTAAGTTAACGAAGAAACAGTCTTACTTGTCACAACGTTGTCAAAGGACTACGAAAGATGAAGACCGTGCTATCCTGTTTCCACGGGTCTTGTCCCCACTCTCTTCTTACCTTCGGTCACTTCCGATCGCTGCACTCAAACATTTAGGTTCAAAGACCTGCCGTGAACTTGAAATTTTTAAAGAATCACGCAATATGTACTTAAACATTTTTATTTTTAATTTTACATGCTAAATAAACAGCATAGTTGCATGATATACAATTAAATTATGCATATAACAAATTTTATCATTTAATCGTTCAGATTACTTTCTAATCGACACATCCCATACTGGTCACGAAAAGCTCCAGGACCACAATTTTCTATACCATTTCCAAGAAGTCGAAGCTCATCATGTCGTTCAAGGTTTTCAGTAGAATTGAAAATCTCGAGAGCTTGAAATTTCATGAATATTTTTAAGGAATAAAAATATGTTGTAACTATTTATTGCGTATTACCTTTATACTCTAATTCTGCAAAAGTTGACCATTTGAGGATATTAATAAACACAAAAAAAACCATTAGTAGCTTCATAATAATTATTATTTAATAGATTATTGGAGAATATATAAATTATTGATGTTCAATGTTATTTCGAATATTTTTACTTAGTCGAATAGACGTATAATTCGAATGTTCTAATACATGACAACTTATCAAACTACATAATGTAAACTATAAAATTTTTATAGCAAATTCATGAAAATCAACCACGATAAATTCTTGATAATCACTAGCTATTAAACGAACATACATTTTTAAGTTTATTTTGGCTGATAGTACATATCAAATATAAGAGATATTATAACATGAAAAACAATAAAAGTTAGATTTAATAAAAGAAAGTTAATTTTCAAATGCTGAGATGGATTGACAAATTCCAAAGCGATCTCGACGTCTTCCTGGTCCGCAGTTTTCAATAGCATCTCCAATAAGTTTCAATTCATCTGTATGCTGAATGTCTTCTCCATTTACTTTATTACTAGGATCAGAGTGTGTAATATCTTGATCATCAATGGATTGACTCAATATCTCTTTGCTGGACGTCATTTCTGAATTATCTTTCTTATCTTCTTTAGCAACGCTCTTCAGTAGATTTCTTTTGAAGTCAAAGGCCTCAGCTAATACACCAGGAAATGAAAGCTCGACGCTATTGGATCCTGAAGATGGATCGGCAGGACCACTTGATGGTGCGATGATAATAAGAAAGTTTTCTAGTTTTGCATGGACGTTTACTTTTCCATCTTGACGTTGATCGTACTTCGTAGGGGCTGATAATGAAACTTCAAAGATGCTGAAGAGCACAGAAAACACGATTAAGAACTGCATGATGACGTGATCAAGGAGCAAAGACGACTGAGCACATATGAGAAAAGTATCAGGGTTAAGATCCGTTACTCTTGAGATTGCAAGAAAGAGAGAGAAAGACGATGAGGTCAAGGTCCGCGATGATCAAGGCTATTAAGTAAGCCAAGCATTTCAAGATAGTACTTAAAAATTTGCATGTGTTTAAAATCTTTATCTACCAAATTTTTATTAATTACCACTTTAAACACTTGTAGATATCCAAGATGCTACACGGAGATCTTTACTAGTACCCTCTTGATTCATTTTTGGAGCTAATTTTACTGCCAACCTGTTGAAATAATGATCACATTATTTTCATCTTCATGACAATTAATCATTCGAGTTAAAAAACATAGATACTTACGGAAAGAATGCTAATCTTCGTCGTAGAACTTTTTTACAACGTCCTTTGTCTAAGATGTATCCTGAAGGACATCGTTTGGTGGGAGGTTTTGAAGATTGCTCATTACGGTCTATTGCTAAGAGATCAGCATTGGTAGATTTTGAAAATGTTTGACTGCTTGTGGCTGTAGATGCTTCAGTTGATGATGCATCAGAAGATGAAAATGGTGATGGCAATGTTGTCGAAGGAATTTCAGCACTCGAAGAAACAGGCGATTTAGTAGATGGTGAAGAAAATGATAATGATGATGATGATGATGATGAAGATGACGAAGGTGGAATAGTTGGCCAAGTAACCCATGGTTTTACAGTAGAAGAATGTGAAGAAGTTGTTGGCTTGGTGATTGGTTTGATGGTGAAGTCAGAATAATCATATGAATAATTATAATCCTGCAAAAGATATACCATGATAGATAAATTTCAATTTTTCAATAAATTTTTTTTATAAAGGTAAGCTCGTACCAGATCATAATCCAACAAATCACCATCTACCAAAGCAACAATTTGAACATCTTTGAAATGTACATCTACGTTTAGATCGCCTGTTTGACGCTGATCATAATGAGCAGGAGAACTTTCAGATTGACTTAGAAGGAAGAATCCAATCAGTAATGGAAAAAACAACTTCCTGGTACTGTACATGATCAATGTAAACTTGCTACTTGAAACTTGATAATAACTGGAACGAATTTATTGTAGAAAAGTCTTAGCTGCTTCTTTCCACCACTGAGTGAGAGTGACTGTCATGAAGGAGAAAGAAGAGGCAATATTGTTAGCTATTTCTGCCAGAGAACCGGTATTTTTGCTCTTCTCCTGAGGTCACTACGTGGCTCGAACGAATAAAGACGCACAGATTCATCGAGGTATTGGTCGATCGACCGGACATTGGCCTTATACTCCTGTACATTGATCTTTTTAGATGTCGATGCTTCATGATATGCAAATTATAAAAAATTGTAAAAAACGTATGTTTATCTCTTTTTTTGTCTATTATTCCAGTTTCTATTGCATTATAAATCATAAAACATAAGTACTTAGTAGATAATGTTTTTCAAAGCAAAATAATAATTTGCATGATTGCAAAAAAAATCGATCAATGTTAGATCAAATCCATTCATTTAGAAAAATGAAACATTGATTACAAAAAATTATTATTACTATTATTGAACTTTTTTTAACGTCAATTAATGTAACTAGATTAATCTTTTTCTTGAAAAATTCTGCAATATTTCATTTTTAATTAATTTCATATTTTTCGTTTAAAAAAAATTATTTTTTATGTTTAATCGTTTTTTTCAGAGTGTTCTGATTCAATTATTTTATTATCTATAATATAATAATAAAGTTGAATGTAAAATATCAGCTTGAAAGCTAAAAAAGTTCTAAAATAAATAAGACTAATTTCTTGAGCTCTTACATAAAATGATTTCATTACAATAAACTTGTATAAAAAAGGATTAAAATAAAAACAAATGGCGGTTTGATTTGAATAATCGATTGTTGTCTCGAATGTTTCGAGAGAGTCGAATATCGATATATGTTGCATGAGAGAAAAAAATAGAGTTCTTGTGCAATGAAATGTATGACAGTTGATTGTAAAAATGTTGCCAAAATACATAAATCTTTTTTGTTGCACGTAATTGAATTAAAAAAATAAATATCAAGGTTCTAATAATATTATTTTTATTAAAATATTATAGAATAACTAATTTAAATTCTGTTTATAAAACAAGAATTACAAAAGATTCATCTTGTTGCGTGGATACGTCAGAGAAGTTAGACTTGACATGTATACAGCTTTGTGTACAATGGTTTTACTTGTGATTAATGATGTTACAATTTTTTAAGAGATCAGGTAACTAGATTACTCATTTATTTTACATTCCATAATAATATTTGATTGTCTTAAAATAAATAACATTTGTACATAACCTAAATCACGCGTTAATCCGTCCAAATAATTAAATCAAATACACAGGCACAAGAAACAGAACAAAATCTCAAAGCTCTCCTGCCAAATCTACGAGCTCTGATAAGTCTGGTGGAAGTGATGCTTTGGTAGTTGGTTGTTCTCTATCTCGATCTATACCACCTCGGAGTCTTGAGGAAGAAGAAGAAGAAGATGACGAAGATATTCGGGATAGCTTAAAAGTCGAAATTTCATCAGCCCGTTCAAGGCTATCTAAAACACTATCAGAAATTTTAGCTGATAAGGAAGCTCTAGGCTATTTTATTCAATTTATGGAGAGCCGTGGAAAGTTAGCTCTTATAAAATTTTGGATGGAAGTAGAATGTGTTAAAGAAGCTTCGAATGAATATAATGATTTAATTAATATCAATATCAATGAGAATACATCGGATCTATTCAAATCCGATAGTAATGACAATAGTTTTCAGGAAGAAATGAAAATAAATGGTAATAAAGATGAAGTGAACAATCTAAAGTCTGTAAATATGAATGATTCAAAAATGAATATAAAAGAACCAAAGATTAGTCGGTTATCTAATTGCAAAAGTATAAGTGAAGAGCCAGGAGAAATATCAAGTGTGATTCAAGATGCTTTGAGACTCTGTAAAAAATACATTGTTAAAGATACGTTAAAAATAAATGAAATTACTCCGGCTTTTAAAGCAGAAATAGAAGAAGCTTTTACTAATCAGAACACTGTGGCTTTGATCAAAAATTTATTAATAACACAGAAAATAGTTTATAAAGTTTTAGAAGAAGAGTGAGTGAATAATTGGTATTAGATACTTATGTGAGACTAAGTGATTCAATTACTCAAGAATTGGTCTTCATTCAATTAATTATTTCAGATACATCGATGACTTCCTACGAAGCGAATTTCATTGTAAGCATCAGATTGATGTTTTAACAAGTGGTGATGTAAAACTGGCAGATATTCTTTTCAACGAAACTGCATTTTTCTATTTTATGGAGGTAAATATACTGAATAAACTCAGTTATATTGACTACTTCGTTATCATTTATTCTACGAAGTAGACGATATGACTGAAGTCACAAGTAATCGTTATCTAGTCATAAATATTATTCTTCTAAGAATAAAATGGCTCTGAAATTATAAAATAATTTTATTAGAATAAAATAGTTTTGTTTTTTAAAACATGAAGCTTCAACGAATACATAGATTAAAAAAAATCTTATATAAAATAAATTTAATAATAAATAAAAGCATTGAATTCCATGCATAAATATTTTGAAATAATGGTTATTAGATAGAATAATTAAATGCCACGTAAAAGTTATTGTAAAGAATTATTTTATCTTATCAATGCATCAATAGCAACTAATGACATTGAGTTCATAATCATTATTATTAATTTCCAAAACTTCAAAGCAATTAAAGTTATAATATCACTGACACACAAACACGTGAAGAACATTTTATAAAAAAAAAATTAATTAAACTATTATATATTGAAAATTATAAATACACAAATTTATTAAAAAAAATTAAAACTCTTAGTTTATAGAACTAGAAAATAAAAGAGAATTACTAGACTTTTGGATGTCTGTGGTAAATTATAAGCAGAATTTCTTAGAAAAAAGGGATACTGACCCAGCGGAAGCTCAAGCTGATGCTTTAATAATATATGAAAGGTAACAAATATTACAATTATGAGAAAAAAAATGTCATACTTATCTTAATAATGATCTTATTTTCCAGATTTTTTTCTTTACAAGCAACGATGCCGCTTGGTTTTACTGATAAAATACGATTTGAAGTTGAACAGAATATTTGTCGTGAAGGAGGAAATGGTCCTGAGTCCGATTGCTTCGACAAACCGAGCATCATTGTATATAACTTTTTGAGTAAAGTGAGTTTTGCTTAATGTAATATAAATGTGTGGATATATCCATGAAATTCTTATCAATTTTTTTATCATTCTAGCACTATCTACCTGCCTTCTTATCTTCCCAATTATATTACAAATACTTATCAGAATTAATAAGCACAGTTCAAAGTGGTGCTTGTGCGTCACAATCTCATCAACGGTTAAAGAGAGCAGGTAAATTTATTTTTGTAATAATTGTATCATTAAAACCTACAAGTGCTTCATTCGTGTATATTTTCTTTATTTAGGATCAGATTGTAGTAGTGAAGTGAGTATTTTCAGTATGAGTACTCATGATACTTCACAAACAAGTAATCATGAAGACGGAAATCGATCATCACGAGATACTACCATTAATGGGAGCATGAATATTGACACTAGGCAACTTTATGATCCTGATTCATTGTGGAAACGCAACAAATACAAGTATGAATAATTATTTAATCAAGTATTTAAATCATTTTTAAAATTATCACCATAATCTTAATGAATTTTTATTATAATATTATGCAATAAAAAAGACTCATAGCTAATTCATCTACAAGGTTATCAATAAATCAAATAATTTTTATAATACTTATTCTTACAGCCTGAGTGTTGGTTACGTTGATAATATGGGGAGGTTTGTCACAGAAATTGAGCCAGATCCTCGCCGTAAATACGGTAAGATAATTTTTTATTTAATGTTTAAAAATTATCAATTGTTCTTGAACTAAATAATAAAAACTAATAATTATCCTCAGAATCCCGGTTATCAAAAGCAGTAAGAAGGCTTATACATTTAGAAGAAGATAAGGTGAGTATTAAAAGAAATTATTTATTAATAACTTTTATGAGTATGCGTTTTGTTTTGTTTTTTTTTTGTAAAAATTTTATTCGAAAAAAGTTGTCACTATACATTCAATCAGTTCAGAACAAAGGATAAAAAATTTCTTAAACATGATTATGTAATCAGAAATGATATAATTATGATTGAATTGATAGGCAAAAGAAGAACTCGCTTGGAAAATAGCTGAAATGATAATTCGAGAAATAACATCTTTGACTCTTGGGGTACCAGAACTTCCGCCTTAATATTGTCTTTCAAGATAACAGCTGCCGTACGTTATAAAAACAAAAATCGAGAACAGTCTCGTGCCAAAATTATCTCTACAATGAATTTATTATTACATTTTCTAAAGTTTCACAGCAGAATTGCTTTTACTTAAGTGAGATTATTTTAAAGTATTATTTTTTAAATCTACTAAGAACTCCAAGCTATTTTACGTTATTTCAATAATTTAGTATTAGCATAATATTAATCAGATAATCAAATGATAGTTATAACTTATGTGCGGCATTATAATGACTAATTTTACCAAATTAATCATAAACAGATTTTGTTTTGGTTAAAACCATGACAATTTTTATTAAAATCTTCCTGAATTTATCAAATTTTACAAACCTCTTGACCTTGATAATAATTTCTGTATTCACTTTTTACCCCTTTTTACATACATCGATTTTTGTTACTAAACTTTTAAAGATGTAAATATCATTATTTTGAGCGATGATAAGTGTATTTCGTCAATTTCGTAACGAAAATAGTTTGTATACAAATTGATGATAAAGCTGGTGTATGAATGAGTCTTTTATTTAATGAAAATATATCAAGATACTATTTTTTAAAAAATCATAATGTTTAGAATATAAAAACTTCGAAGGTGCTAAAATTATTTTGAAATATAATTACATTATAAACTTTGCAACTAATATTTTTTGCAAAAACTAAAAATAATTGATAAAAAATTACGTTTTATTAATAATATTTGTATGAATTATAATATCGTGTGATTGAGTACTATACTGTATATAAATATAGAATAATGAAAACAATGATGGTTTATGTACCTGTATAAAATTATAATACAGAACGAAATAAAAATAATAGAAAAATTTGAATGAATAATGGATCTATGAAAAATACAATAAAAAATATAAATTTGTTATATTTAAACAATTTTAAAGCGTTGCCTTCTTATATATACTAATTTGATAAAAAATATTTTGTGATTTATGTTTAAAATATCACAGTTTTTAAATTGATGAAGAACCATTGATACTTGTGTGGGGTGTATAATATTCGTAATGTGGAGTTAATAATGGTGTGACTTCATCCATTTCATTACTAGAATTATTTGTCGAATTTCCTCTTCTAAATCTCCACAATTTTTTACACCAAAATGCAAATTTTTCTTTTCGGTTCCATCTCTGATACACTAGAGCATTAAAAAACGCCTGAAGAGGATTTGTAACGGCCTGAAAGATATATTTCAACATTTCAATTATTTAGATGGTATAGTTTTTCATTATTTTTGGATACTTAATGTAATTTGTTAATGATGTACCATTATATACCATAAAGTAATAATAACTTTCACTGGCAAATGAAACCATAACGTCCACAATAAAATTCCATTGATTAAATTAGGAATCCAACAAATGTAATACACAAGATTCGTTAAAGCAAACTTCACTTTAATTGTTTGAACGAGTTTTCTTTCTCTGCCAGTCACTTGAGCAAGACTACAAGTCACCGCATTTTGTAGATCTTTCGTTGAGGCGAGATATAATAAAGGATTCACAATCATAACAGCTGTTAGAAGAACATACGTAGCACAATAATTAGGAAGAATCCGGAAAATTGCTAGGTTCATTGACACTGACTCATGACAGCTAAAATTATGTCATCAGAGTAATTTTTTAATTAATCAATTTAGAAATATGCTAACAGATATATGAACTTACTTTGCATCTGGAATATAAAGAATAGCCAAACCAAATGTCGTAAGAATTGCCGGACAAGCCCAAGCAGCTGCATGATACCAGATTGGTTTTCCTGTTTTTTCTCCTAGAAGAAGTCTCATATCAATAGCATAGCAAAGGGTCCATATCCATGTGGACATATAAAAGTATTGTATCCAAGCCTGAAAAACTTAACTATGGTGACATTTCCTTCTGATTCTTAATAAAATAATATTTCTTGACTTACCGATGAAATTGTACAAAAAACTACACTCTTAGTATCTGTTTCGGTTGGGATTATTGTTTTATTATTTATCCAAAGTGCAGATCTGATAAATACTCCTATAATAACATATTTTTTTTTATCATTCATTGCTGCTAAATATTTTAATCAGTTTATTTAGATTAATGCTTAAAAATATCCTCGAACTTTATTGTATTTTGTTAACGTTATTTATAAACGCCATTAACCTAATTTTATCGCTAATTGAGTTGTTTTCAATTACTTGAAATATTTAAAATTTGTTTATGAATACCTAACGATGCAAATAAGTCAGAAATTGCAAGCCAAATAATAATTTGACGTCCACGAGAAGATGAAAAACTTTGCCAACGATGTTGATGTGATGCTTCTTCTCTTGGCAGAATCTAAAATTCAACATCACCAAATCATTCATTTGAACCAATATATTTAAAATTGTTGAAATACCTGATAAACCGCTCCAAATATTCCCATGGCAGATGAAAACATACAAACAGTATTATAAACATCTGTATTGAATTCTTGCATAATAATTACTCCCATATCAGTGTTATTCGTATGCCGACAACAAAAAGTTTGAATTGTTGGATCTGCCATTGTTCTTTGGCTCTCACTTTTAGACTAGAAAGACCTTGTCACAATCAATTTTATGTCGTACTCACGATAATTTTTAAGAAAAAAGATAATAATGCATCAATAGATAAGACTTAGAGCTTATCTCAATATTTACCACAGACGTGTATCTTATAAACTAAGTCTCTTACGGTCTATTGATAGATTATTTTCGAACACAAACTAACGGCCAATATGAGATTAATTGTATGTATGAAAGCATCTTTGCTTCTGAGGTACATTTACATTAAAACATACGTATGCATTAACGCGTGGTAAACTAAACCGGACTCACAAGATCATCATCTTACCTTGAAGCCTTACAAGATCATGATCGATTGAGGGGAAAAGGTATAGGTCAACGTTTTACTAATGAAGATGGTGAATAATTTTTTTTATTATTAATCAATTATATATTTGCAACATACAATCAAATAACATTGTTACATTTATTTTAATTATTACTTTCACAAAATATTAATTAATGTTACATTTATTACAAGATTTGATAATTAATCATATACAAATGAGGTTATTTTCCTTTAATAACTAGTAAAAAAAAAGTATTAGTAATTAATATAACATTCCTATGATGAAAAGTGATCTTTAAGATGCAGGAAGTGTGTAATTAAAGCCTCGGAGAAAATGTGATAAAATATTTAACACGTGAACGACTGGCAATCGCAGGTAAACAACTGACAAAGACTTTTATTTCCAGAAGTATTCAGTATGTAGTCGTGGGAAAGCTGTTAGGCAACGAATCTCCATTTCCCTTTTGAATCTTGACGTTTACATGGGTTAGGATGAGCCGTTGGAGCAATAATAATATTTCTTTTAGTCCTGCGTTTTGGTTTATTTTCCTCCATTCCACAAGTTTGATCGACTTCGTCCTTCTTCGAATTTGATTCCGGATTTTTTTGTGGAGTATCACATTCACTTTCTTTCAAACTTTGCTCTATAGGAATTACCTCCATGTCTGAGGTTTTTTAGGTCGTGGCTAGCCGTTAAATACTGATGGGATAATTCTTTAATTGTCAGAAATGTAAATACTTGACTCACATTTATCTTATCATTGGGCGATGCGCTTGGTTAAAAATCATTGGTAGAACGTAGAAATCACGTATCTATTTGATATTAGCAGTGTTAGATCTAAACTCTTCAGCAGCTTGAAATAAACTGACGCTTCTGCTTTTTAAATCGTGGTATTCACAAAATATATAATCGATATCACCTTGAAATATATATTACAACATTTTGGTTTTGCCTATTTCTAAATTTTCTTTGAGTAATGAATTTACAGTATTCATTATATTGTCAACCAATTAGCTGAAGATTTAATTGTTTCCTATCCAAGTGTAGTAGGCACAGAATGTTAAGAATTTTTTATTTACCTTACATAGATCTTGGATATATCAATATTCTACTCATTATACTACGTTCTGAAGTCGTTTTAGGCTGTAGTCGGAACATTTTCAATGATACTTCAATTTGGTTTCTTGATGGATTGGAATTCATCAACGTACCCTGGTTGATTTCCTCGGACGCTATGGATTGTCCAGTTACAAATATGGCAAATAATACAATTATTAACAATGAAAAAACGATGTGATATTGACGTTTGGAGTACATTTCGTCAAATGAAAATATGTATTAACAAATTTCACTCAATTTTAAAGATGATTTGTGAACTGATCATTCTCAAGGTTTTTTTCTGTCATTTTATAGGTAATGCTGAAATTACTTTATTTATACAAATGGTTCTCTCATATAATATAATGTTAAGTATTCATATATTTGAATTTGATTAATTGGATATTTTTGAAAAACATCTGCCAAAAGTTCTAGTTAGTATGACATAAAAGGATTATTTTAATTACAACACTGATGAGATAATTCATTTTAATTTTTGATGAAGAATGAAATTGACAGATTAAACAAAACTTTTTTTCTGGTAAAAAAAAATTAAATGTTCATACCTGATGGCAATGATAAAGTGATTAGTAACTTTTTGTCTATAAATCTAAGCCGAAATAAATGATGATCGTTACATTTTTGTTGTAATATTATTGAGATTGGAGTCATTAATATTGATTTTAGTTTTTAATTTGAACCACCTGAAGATGTAGGAGTCGTGATAACATTTCTTTTAGCTCTTGACGTGGGCTTATTTTCTTCTGTCTCATCAACTTCATCAATATTTTGAGCTTCTGCATCAACATCTGCTGAAGGTTCAAATTCTTTTTCTGCTTCCATGACTGAAACATTTTTAATTAATGTTAATAATTAATTATAAATAATCTAATTTAATTATTTCGTTAGAACTATAACATACTTTAGTGTTACACTTGATTTATTTATTTGTAATATTTTTAAATTTCGATAACTGAAATTTAAGCAATTTTTTGAAATGTAAAAAATGTTAGATCTTTACTCTTCAGCAACTCAAAACAAACTAACCATTCTCCCTTTCTATCTTTCAAATTATGGTATATATACACAAAAGAATAACTTATGCTACCTTGAAGAATCTCACTATAAAACCTTTTCCCTTGATTTTCCGAAGCTTCTCGTGGAATTTAATTATTATCTAAACGTCATAAAAATCATCCCAAATGAATAAAAAACACTAGCGTTCCTGAATCAAGCTGTTGGGTACTCTGATTCTTTTTTTTCTTAATTTTTATATTTTGCTTTTTATTTCGTATACATAGTTTATTTTAATTACTTCATTAAAACATATAATTGTTTTTAAATCTAAATAAATCTCACTTTCAATGAAAACAACTGTAAACATGATTTATAAAGTATAAATATATTCAGGTCTAAAATTTATTAAAATACTTAAAGTTGCAAAAAGCATCTATTAATTTCCCTGAAGGTTCTCTAAACATTACACCATAATGTAAAATTAAAATCAACGAACATTTTAATGAGTTAGTTAAACAAAATTCAAGGATCTCGAGGTTATGAATACCTTATAATATATTCTTTATTATTCCCATGAATATTTAACTTAACACATAAATTTTGACACTGTCAAATAGTATCAAAGAAATTATAACATTTTGATCGGGTAATTTTTATAATTTCTTAAAATAAAGTTTCAAGAATTCTTATAATAATAGGTTATTATGTAAATTTGGATTTTTTTTTTAATAATGAGGAACATCACAATTACGTCTTATTTAAATTTGAATAAAAAAAACAACTTTATTACGTATCAGAAATGTTTAAGCATACTAATTTCACCAAATAATATTATCTATTATAATGAAGAATAAAGTGAATTGGAACAATAAAATTATTCAATTATTACTAAATTAGAGATAATTTTATTTATACATTCAATTATTGAACAAAGTCCATATCAATTATTTGAATTAATAAAGTTCTAAGTAAATTCTCATTGATATAAAATTATCATATGAAAAAAAAATTTACAGTATTTAACAACTTTTAAATGATGTTTTAGGTTTTGAAACAGCAGTATTTATTGAAGGCTGAAGTTGAACTGCACTTTAACCCATAGGTCTTCTACACTTTCCATTGCTATCCGGTCGATATCCTGGAGGACATTGATTCCCTGTAGGTCCACCAATGATACTTTTTGAAGTTCCAAGTATATCATCTTGCATTTTATGCTGACGATTACTGTCAGTTATTTTTTCAGCTACTAGAGTTTCATATTCATGATCTTCATAATTTGAATATTCTGGTATCACTCCAACGTCTTCATAGATAAAATGGTTTCCATTAATCTGATAGTCTTCAGTGTCATCTTCATAAGTATTTGTTAAGTTTAATTCACTTTTACACTCAACAATCCAATTAAATCCAATAAAAATAAACAAAAAGATTTGAAATCTTAAAATAAATTCCATAGCTGTACTGATGGAAATGCAGTGTATTCGAAAAATACTGTTGATCTTAATACATGAGTACGAATGATCCAACTCTTAAATATATCTTACATCAAATGGAGAAATCTAGTGATAGTATCAATGTTTTTTATGGATAATATTGAAGCATTGATAATAACGATAAAAAAATTCATTCTACTGTATGATTATTTTTACGTTCCGACGAAATTTTATTTCGTCATTCGACGCATTTATCTGATGATTTCACAATAGCAGTCAGTTAATAATGAATATTTTAAAATCATTTTTCATTATTTAAATTAAAGTAATCATAAAAAACGTCATAATTTACGCTGATGTAGAAGATACTTAGATATTTCAATCTTTTTGGTATTCTAAGACCATCATTATTCATCACAATATAATGAAATAACTATTAATTTACATTAATAAAATAATAAAAATACTTAGATAGAAAAAGATAAGATATTAATTCCGGTTTATTAAGTAAAATTTTTTACAAAATATCTGGTACTTATGAAACATAAAAAACAAACTATAATTTAACATAATTATTTATCTACTGAAATTTCAGTTTCTCTCTTAATTCCTCGTCTTAACTCTAATTTCTCATTATTTTTACTGTCCCTGTTTTGCCCTTTTCCTAAAGTTTTAGATTTAGAGAGTGATGATGACCCTTTTAAATGATTTAATTGGCTCGACGGCCCACTTTTCCCTTTAACGTCTTGCTGTGATTTAAGACCAGACTTTATAGGTGCTACTGTTGTCTGCACTTCTGGACTTTCTAAAGTTTCTTTAGAATTTTTTATTTCTCTAGATTGCTTGATGATAGATGAAGACTGTTGAGTATCAGAAGTTGATAATTTTTGTTGTGGTGTCGAAGATTGTTGATGAATGTTATCTAATGGAGGATTAGTTGTAAGCTCAGGTTGGAAACAAAGTTGTGGGTTTCCATTCATCATCACTGGTACAAGATAACCCATACCATCTTGTCCCATAACAAAATTCTGGAAATTGGTGAAAATATTTTTAAATATGTAAGTTTTAATATTGTTCTTCAAATTTATAAAAGTAATTGTTTAGAATAAAAGATAATTATAATAAAGTTTATCAAATAAAAGGTAATTGATGAATTTTATTATTTTCTATATTAAAAATATTTTTAACAGAAAGTAATTTTAAGGATTACGTACCATGTTAGTTAAATAGCCTTGTTGCGTTTGAAAATCAGTAACTGGTCTTTGTGATTGAACAGGGTCTTGAATTGGCAGTTGACCAACTCCTCCATTAGCAAACTTCCATCCAGATGCATAATCGTTCAATAATGGCAGATTTTGCTGAAGTGGCTGAACTCTTGTATTAAGCGCTGGTCCTTGTTGATTAATCATAAAAGGTGGCTGATGCTGGACTTTAGATCCATAATTCTGATCAATTCCAATTGAAGAAGAATACTGTTGTGTAGCACTGTTTGCAAAGTTTTGGCCCATATTTTGGTGTTCTGGAGGTTGCAGAAAAGGAGGTTGATTTTGCATTTCAAGTCCAAATTCAAAATTAGTATTTACTTCATCATTTTCTAATGATCCAATCGAAGAAGGATGCTGTTGTGGTACAGCTTCGTTTCCAAAATTTGGACCAGTGTATTGGTATTCTAAAGGTTGTAGAAAAGGAGATTGAGTTGGAGCTTCAACTCCAAATCCTAAATTGCCATTTATTCCCTGATCCTTCAAAGGTTCGACTAATTTAAATTCTGGATTTGTAAGATCATATATATCTGAAGATTGGAACGATGGAGGAAACTGTTGATCGTTTATTGGCAATGATTCAACTGGCGTCAATAGTTGTATCTGTACCTGAGATTTATTTAATGACTCTGGAAAATGTTCTTCTATATATGGTTTTTTTACTAACATCATTCGAGGTGGTTGTGGAACTGAAAGAACAACTGGTACTTGAACCATAGAAACGACTGGTTTAGCTGCTGGTGTTGATATAATCACATAGGTATCTTCATTTTCACAAGATTCTGAAGGAAGAAGTACTTCATTCCTTCGTTGGAAAACTGTATTGTTCATCAAATTAGAATTCGAAGAAGTATTATTATCAGTTATATATATCACTTGAGGTTGAGCTTCCATATGAACTGGTTGACAAGGAACACATTCAGGAGTTCCAGACTTGATTTCAATACAAAAAGTTGTAGATTTTTTACTTCGATTCACTTCTGCTTCTTCATTGTTAGATTCTTCATTAGAAGCGGTGTGAATGTTTTCTTCAGATATAACTTCATGATTAATTGTTGGTTCAATCACTTTAGAATACGCAGGTAATGCTATTACTTGAATTACAGCTGACACCCACGTATAAAAAATAACGTACTTGATGATATTATTCATCATGCGCATGTACTAAAGACAGTTATTAATTAACAAGTGAAGTTCTTAAATTTTCGACGCGTATAAAAAGTATGCAAGTCGTCTTCCACTTCACCCCTACCACCAAAAATGTTGACAATTTTTTAGCATACTAATATATGTCATCAGATACGCAATGAAACTTGATACATATAAATTAGTTCATTTCTTAATGCATGTAAAATGTTTACAAATATTTCATTCATTTTTATATTTATTACTTTCATTTATTAAATACAGAGTGATAAAAAATATCTTACAATTATAACAAAAAATTTAATACATTAAGTTATTCATTTATTCTACTTTTTTGTTATGAAATTTAAAAATACTTTACATATTTGTTGATGATGAATTTTCTACTTTTACTTCTTTTATTTTTGACGCATTTTTATTTGTTTCTTTGTTCTGTGTATCTACTTCACTTTTTAATTCTTTTTCAGCAGGTACATCTTGAGTTTTTTCTTCTGTTATTGGTTTCTCTACTTGATCATTAACTTTAGAATCATTTACATCATCTTCTAGCCCGTAATCAGAATCATAAGCACCATAATTTTGTAAATTAATTAAATCTTCATAACTCAATGAAGGTCGAAATAGTCCAAAAGGATTGATAGCTTGAGGAATTAAGACAATTTGATTTTCAGGTGTTTGTACATACTCTGCATATCTTTTAATAGGGTAATAATATACTTCTGGTTCTCTATAGAAATCAGCATATTGATGAATGACTTGTGGAGATGAATTATCTGCAAGTTGTTTTTTAGCTTCTCCAGGCATAGATGGATCAGGAATTACTTCATCTAACTCAATATCAGATTCAGCTGAATGCTTAGTTACTGGAGTAACTTCATGTTCAAGCAAAGAGTCAGCTGCCATTTTTTGTTCTCTTGAAATTTTTACTCTAGGACCTGGAACAGGCGGACCTGAGATTTTTTTGACAGTTTTTTGACTCATTTCATTGTTATTTTTTGTATTTTGACTATTCTTCTCATCTTGAGAAGCAGAAGTTTTCTGTTCAGTTTCAGGAAGTTTCTTAGAATTATTATCACTCTGTCTGGTAACTCTGACTACGACATCATCTTGAAGATTTACATCGTGAGGAAGATTTACTTCTCTAGTTCTTCTTAGTGGACTAGAATTGGCAACAAAGTTTTGGAGTCCTGATGCAAATCTAGATATTCCTTGAAAAAAACCACCTGAAGACCGATCGGAAGATAATCGATTCCTTTGAGGTTGAGTCGAATAGCCAGGGTTTTGCTGATAATACAAAGTATTATCTGGTTGCCTATAAATAAAAAAAATAAAATAGGTATTGAAAATTTTCTATACTGATTAAGTAACCGATCTTAATTAGATTAAAAAATTACGAAACTTACAAAAAAAGTGGAACTTGTGGTCGACCTCTTGGACATCCACAATCCTGAGGATAGCCCAAAACAATGGGTAAAAATATTAAAGAAAAACTAATTATTATCGAATTTGTGAACATTATGTTCTTTGACATCTTTATCGTGTCTGTTGATCAGAACGTTGATGGGTTCATTTATAATCCAGCAGATTGAAAGCATTAGCCAATTTAATTAGGAAGTGTTGTGTTTAAGTTAAAGATGTTATCAGGAAGTTGAGCTATATTTTGACTTTCATTCATTTCTTTACATCATTGAATCGAATAAGTTTATTTATAAACGACAACAATGTATTTAATTACTAATGTTTTTTAAATAAATATACTATTTATTTATTTTAATAATAATTAATGTTGCTCTCAATTGATGAAGGCATTGAGAAATAGTTGGATGTTATGCAACAATCATTGCAATGAACGATCGACGTTCTCAATTCATCAATGATAAGTCAGCAATTTTTATGTATTTCACAAAAATACGTTAGCAAATTTTTGAAATAAATATTTATATGCACAATTATATTTATAAAATTCATCAAGACCTGCTTTATTAGTTTTCAAGTGATACATTTCATAATTGTTGCTTGTAGATAGCGGAAAAAAATATAATATATTGTAAAAACTTATATATTCCCTCTTGTCCGTATACATGATTGTGTGATTAAAATGTCTATTTAGATATTCTCATTTGATTTAAAATTCATGATTAACGTCAGAGTTTCGAACGTGGTCGATTTAATGGAACTTCACCCGCTGTTTGAAGCTCATACCACCAATCTGCTCTCTCCATTCCACCAGCATTACAACGAAATACTTCTTCAAGACGTTCATAAACCTGAAAAGATTTAATTGTTTATCATTATTAATTAATATAATTTGGTTAAGTTTATACAGGTTTGATCGAAAAATTAAAAATTCTACCTTTCCATCAGACATTCCAAGGACTGAATTGAGAACAAAATCAGGTGGTGCTAAAGCATCAGCAATTCCGACAGCCTCTGGTTTGAGTTGTCCACAAAGCTCTAAAATACTTTCTCGGATAAAATCAGCCAATTGTGGTCCCGAGCAATAACCACCTTGATAAAAAGATGCTAAATGTTTTTCCAAGCACGATAGAGAGTATAAAAGCATCATCTTTTCCGATACCTCTCTTAAATTTCTATCATGATCACTATTGTCTAACACTTTATCCAATCTGATTGTGCAGTATTTTAAGATAATCATCTGAAATAATGAAAAAATATTAGAATATTCAAATAGATACAAGAAAATAATTACAAAATAATATTATACTTCTCCAAATGCTCGTGAAAGTTGAGCCGCACGATAAACTTGAGCCTTACTCCGCGAAGCAGAGCTATCAAGACCTTGATTTTTGCCAGCTTCAAATTTTCTATGTGTTTCCATAACAAGATATGTAATGAGCCATTCATAGGAGTCTCTCACAACTAAATAAAATAACAAATATATTTATAATACCAATAAATATTGTATAAAAATATTTTAATGACATACAGTTCAGGGATTTGACATCACCAATGCAAGTTGCCGCGAATGTTCTCTTAATTATCATAGGACCCTTGAGAAGAAATGTAACTGAAGACAATGGGCTACCAATCGTAGAACCAGTTTGTACATCCATCCACTGTCGAAGGATCCAATTGCTTGTTTGCTGAATAAGGACATTATTATCTCCTTCATACGTGACCGTTGGTTCATGATTTACACTGAGATCACCAAGATTAGCAGCTAAAAATAATAAAAAGAACTATTATAATTTAAAATAGACATTTGATTATTTTTTACGTAAACTTTTGCTTTACCTTTATGATAACCATGTCCACCACAAGCCTCTCTACATTCACTCAAAGCAGCCTTACATGTCCAAGTGATTAATGGTTTAATTACAGATACTATGGAATGAATTTCTGCGACAATTTGACTCTATAAAAAAAATAATATATATTATTTTCTCTTTAATTTTTATTTTTAATTAATACTTACAAGATTTGGAATGTTATCTCCTTCCATTGATTTTTCTACATTTTCTAAGTAAACTTCTGTAAATTCCGTCATGAAAATCCTAATGACAGAAGCGGCAGCAAGGTAGGGAAATAATCGCCATTGCTATAATAAAATAATTAATACTTTATCATTTATATACATAAAAATGATAAATCAGTTAATATGTTACATAATTCACTTAAATATCAAATTAAATCATAAACATTGACTTTAATTAACAATTTTTATGATAAGTGTCGTATCTTTACTTACATGAAGCTCATATTCAATTATTGGTGTCTCTGTTTCCCCCTTTGCTGATAAACATGAGGCAAATTGTTTTCTTACAGCGGCATATCTAACGGCAATGACGATAGCAGCTCCAAGTGTATTAGTAGCTTCTTGACAAATTCCCATCCGACCTGCGGATAAGTTCTCCAAGACGGCACCAAGTATTCTTTGGGGATCAGAAAATGAACTCTCATACTCCCCTTCTAGATTTATATCACCAGTTCGATTCAGAAGATTATCTTTTGGTATTCGATAATTATCAAACATAATAAATCCATTGTCAATTCCATTCAAGCCCATTTTTTCACCTATGTCACCAACAACCACTCCAGGATAAGGAAGGAATGTTTTAACATCTCTAACTGGCACGATAAAGGCATTAAGGCCATGACATTGACCTTGAGCTATTAATTGTGCAAAAACTATTGCCACAGTACAAGTTTTACCTAAAAGATATTTGTTAGAATTAGAATTTATTGATTGTAGAAAAGTTTAAATAAAATAAGTTATTTTACCTAAATTTCCAACCCAACATTTAGCTGCTTGGAAATCTGGAGTATGAAGAATAAATTGCTGATTTGTTGGGTCATATGTAGCAGTTGTTCGCATCATTTTCGTATTACTACCATGTCCAACTTCAGTCAGAGCAAAGCATCCAAGTACTTTTTTACTCCAAACTGCTTGGAAGATTGGAATGTGTCTCTCAGTTCCTAAACTGAGAATCGTATTACCAAAAAGGTAAACTCCCAAAGCAATTTTAACTGATAATGATGGACTAAATATGGCAGTAGCTTCATTTAAAGTCATTAATCCACCCGTCTGAAAAATTGGAGTTGTTAATATTTTGTTTATAATTAAAATTATAATAAAGTAAACTTACTTTGATTTTATAACTTGCTTGACCTATGTCTGGAGGAAGAAATTTCAAGTGATTCAACCTTGCTAATTGCCTGGCAGCTCTTCTTTTTTGTTCATCAATACTTGGAGTTACATTGTGAGGTGGATGGAATTCTGGATCTTCTTCCATTGCCTTCCAAATGTTTATCTACACATAATAGTTATAGAATGTATTAAGGCACAGTAAAATAAACGTAATTTTTTTATTAAAAAAAAACTTTGATAAATTTGAATTAATTGTTATATATAAACTTTCGTAGTTACTGCATTTTATATAATTATGTACTTACTTTAAGACGTAATTTTTCAGGATCTTCCAAAACTAACCGAAGACGTTTCCAACAAAATGATGCCTGTTTACGATATTCAGCTAATGCTCCTCCAGGTGGTAAATCTTCCAGCCAGCTTATATCCATTTGATTATTTCTAACTAATGATTCTTGTGAAATTGGAGACATCGTTCTTCTGTAATAGTATGATATAACTCCAAATAAGTTGTACATCATTTTTTTTATCTTATAAATTAAATTTCAATCATTAATTTTTTTAATAATTAACAATACACAAATAATACATAAATAGAATGAAATATACTTTCTGATATTAATAAATTATAATAAAATGTTCATTGTTGTAATTTTTTATATTTAAAAAAAATTCAAACACACAAAGCGACCTCTTACGACTAACTTGATTTAAAATATTTGGCATTTTCCCGCCGGTTTTATTGAGAAAAGAATAATTATTTTCACAAAAACATATAACTCAATATTTTTCGAGTGGAATCCAAATTGATGATTTTTATTACAAGTTAAATTTATATAGATTATTCTTTCTTTTTATCTAATGATGATAGAAAAAAAATTATATTTATAAATCAAACAAATACCAACAGTAAATAGAATCGTCAAGGAATAACAACTATCATTCGTGTCTAAAGCTTATTATTAGAAAAAGACTACGCCCACAATTATCGGAGAACATATCTAACCTTCAAAATTGACAATTAGAACACCAGCAATACTAATGCGATAACAATCACATTCAGAAATAACATAATTATGGAAATCTATTCCAAAGTTTAAAACAAACAATTTCTGGTGAATAATATTTGAAATTTATATGAAGAATGGAGTCATTCAGAGCAACCTTTCAATTAAAACATTGTAATCCTACATAAATACTTGAATCAAAATTATAATTTGAATATAAACAAACAATAATTTAAATAGAAAAAAATCCTAATTGCGGAATTTTTATCAAAATATTTTAGGATGCAAATACTTTTATGCTAATAAGTTTCTTCTGTAGTAATTTATTGATTGATTTGAAAATTCCTCGAACTATCATCGATTTTTTTATTTACTTGAGTATGTATAAGGTAAAATTTAAAACAAGATTGACTTACATTTAAGTCCTTAATTGACAGTGATCAAGCCTGAAGCGTCAATGAGTTAATGGATGTGATGTTAGTGATGAATCAAATTTAATAAGTGGTCCTTAAAAAATTGAGTGTCCACAAAAAATAATTAAAAAATGAATAATGCATATAAATAAATAATCACGAAAGCGTCGAGACGCCAACTAACCGAGAAATAAATGACCACGTTGCTTACTTTGTACAATTCTACTAAGAGCCGGCTTCTCACATTGTCGATTTCATGAAGCTTCTTATGTGTATGTTAGCCTTTAAAATTGTGTGTGTGTGCACACTACCTCCAGAAACGATACGAATAAGATAACAATCATTCACGTGATGTGGTGATAGTGCTGCTAATTTGCTTGCACTACTTTGAAGGAGCATAGATTGACATTAAAGTGAACACAGGATGATTAACGTGGGTAAGCAATCATCAACAATATAAAAATAAATCAATGTCAGTTATTATTCGATTTGTTTCTAATTCGATTCATCTTTATTTTTTTTAGTTATTGATTAAACAACAGAAATAATATTACTAGTTACGAGATTAATAATAACACAGGTAAGCTTGCACAATGTTTTTAATTCATAATGTTCAATTTCACAAAAAAGTTGCCATTGCATGCCGTACCGTTGAGGTTAAGTTTATTTCATGCTCCGTAAATGAACAACAATTGATTATTTCGTGAAAAATGTATATACTTGATATTTTGTTATTAATTATACTGAAAGTTTAATACTCTAACTCATTTAATTGTTATCAATAATGGTGATAACTTATATGTCACGTTATTTCATAGTTGTCATACAATTCATTTAAATTTCAGTAATCTAAGTTCGGTTTAAAATTTGTTGTTAAATGAGTGGATTAAACAAACATTCTTCACTATCATCTTTGTGTGTAATGATTGTAAACAAAAGAGGAAAACAACAGAATGTTAGATTATTTAATTTGTTTTCAGACAGTAATGGGTACTCTGGAATTAAAACAAAGTCTCAAAGGTCACAAAGGGAGAGTGTGGAATGTTTGTTGGTATCCAAAAGGAAGTGTTTTGGCATCATGTGGTGAAGATAAGACAATCAGAATATGGTCATTTGACGGGTCAAAATGGGTTATGAAAATGATCCTTGCTGAAGGACATACAAGAACTATTCGTGAAGTTTCATGGTCACCATGTGGAAAATATATTGCGTCTGCTAGTTTTGATGCTACCACAGCAATATGGGAAAAGAAATCAAAAGAATTTGAATGCTATGCTACGTTAGAAGGCCATGAAAATGAAGTGAAAAGTGTAGACTGGTCTAGTAACGGCCAATTGATTGCAACATGTAGTAGAGATAAATCAGTGTGGATTTGGGAATGTAATAATGATGAATATGAATGTGCTGCTGTTATCAATGCTCACACTCAAGATGTTAAAAAGGTAACTGAACTATAAATATTAGTTTCCTGTTAAGATTAATTAACATTTATTTAAGAACCTTTTGATAAAATCTCTTATTTAATTACTGTAAAACATCTTTCATAAATAATTCATTCTAGGTTCGATGGCACCCACATGAGGAAATCGTGGCGTCAGCAAGTTACGATGACACCGTTAAAATGTTTAAAGAAGACCCAACAGACAACGATTGGACATGTTTTGCAACATTGGCTTCCCACACATCTACAGTATGGAGTTTATCTTTTGATTCAACAGGAACTCGATTGGTGACTTGTAGCGATGATAGAACGATTAAAATCTGGCAAGAATACAAACCGGATAACAATGCTGGGATCCCTACACCAGATAATGTTCCTGTATGGAAATGCGTTTGTACTCTTTCTGGATATCACACTAGAACTATCTATGATGTTGATTGGTGCAAAAAAACTGGATTGATTGTAACAGCATGTGGAGATGATACTATCAGAATTTTTCGTGAGGACAGTGATTCAGATATAAATCAACCGAGCTTCAGTATGATTTGTTCACATGAAACTGCACATTCACAAGATGTTAATGCAGTTCGGTGGGACCCTGTAAATATTGGTCAATTTGCATCGGCTGGAGACGATGGAAAAGTTCACATTTGGTTTTATAGTGATTAAATGAACCGAATATTTTATTCCTTTAATTAATTTTATTGAATATGAATGAATTATGACGTAAGAAATTCAAGTCGATAAAAATATTTATTATAAATATAAAATATGGAAAAAGTCATCATTGATAATCAGATCGTATTCATAGTCGATTTTATCGTAATTAAACTGTTGTCAAAGATTCTCAAATGAGATATTTCTATAGAATAAATAATTACTATGTATGAACAAATTAATAAAAAATTTATACATTTTTCAAATGTTTTTTTAAATATGTTGCAATAACATATCTTATTTTTTTTTATATATTAAAGATAAAATTTAAAAATATTATATTTTACAAGTTTTTTATTCTTTAGAATTGTTTTAGATGATCAAGTTAAGTTTCGGGCTTAGTACAAAGTTAATAGCACCTTTAAAATATCATCGAAGCATGTCTGGATCAGGCGTTCCATTGTCTACTGTAGTCACAGCATTGAATGATTATGCTAATCCATCTCTTGCTGCTGTTTGGGATAATGTAGGACTTTTGATTGAACCAAGTACAAACAAAAATGTACATCGTATTTTACTTACCAATGATTTAACAGAGAAAGTTATGGATGAAGCTGTAGATAATAAAACAGATTTAATTATTTCTTATCATCCACCTATATTTGCACCATTGAAAAAAATTACAACCGCAACTTGGAAGGTAAATTTTTTATAATTTTATCAAAGAATAGTTTTTACGTTAAAAAAAAAACATAAATTTATGGTCTTAGAATAAAATTAATAACCGTTGATTTAATTAATGGAAAATTGAGCAATTATTTTTAATTAAACCTAGCGTGCAGTAAAAACATTTCAAAATTATTTTCACTTAATTTAAAGATTCAAAAATGTGTTGTTGACGGAAGTAAATTTAAAAAAAAAAGTGAAAAAATAAAACGAATTAATCGATTTTTATTTTCAGGAACGAATTGTTTTGAAATGTATAGAAAATAAAATCGCTCTCTATTCTCCACATACAAGTTGGGATGCAAAAAATGGTGGTGTGAACGATTGGCTAATCAAAGCATTTAGTAAGTATATGATTATTTATTAAATAAATATTCTATGAGTAGTAATGCTATTTTTATTAATAAATAATAAAATTTTTATGATTACAGATTACGATTCATGTGCGCCAATCGAGCCATGCTCTGTAAATTCAACTTATGGAATGGGAAGAATTCTTACACTCCGTGATTCAATAAATATCCAAGAGGCAGTAAATCTTGTTAAAGCTAATACGAATTTATCGGATGTCCAAGTAGCTTATAGAGCGGATGTCGGTAAGTTTACTTTGATTAAAAGAAATATTAATTATATCATTAATAATTATATATATAATTAATTTTTTACATATCTTGCAGAAAAACCTATTCGTACTGTAGCAGTTTGTGCTGGGTCAGGATCATCTGTTCTACAAAAAGTTAAAGCTGATCTTTTCGTAACAGGCGAGATGTCTCATCATGATGCTCTAAATGCTATTCATAATGATACAAACGTTATTTTAACAAAACATTCAAACTCAGAACGAGGATATTTGAATGAATTTGCCAAACTTTTTCATACCATTTTAAGAAAACATTCAACTGAATCCGTTGAAATAAATGTATCGAAAATGGACAAAGATCCTTTGACGACTGTTTAAAACTGATTATGTCACTATTGAGTAAAATAGAAAAAAATTTTCATATAAATCTTATTAACGGTAATAATTTTATTAATAATATTTCTCAATAGTTTCCTTCCTATCTTCATGAGTCAGTCTGTTTCACAAAAGGTTTCTTCTCTTTATCCCATTCAATATAAACATAATATACGCGCATAAATCTGCATAAATGACGTGGTCTCAAGACAAGAAGAAAAAAGGAGTAGAAGAGAATACCGTCAATGTTGCGACCATGCAGTTGGTCTTTTCTATCTATCGTAGTCTAACGTGATCAACGAGCGAAGCGTCCCCCGTTCAGTGTACAACTAGCGGATCCGTTGTTGTGTCCAGCGTCAGTGAAGGATTTGAGCTGGAGGCGAACGGGAGTACGGTATTCTTAAGTCTTTTTTATCTCTCTCTTTCTCTCTCACTTGGATGTCTATTGATCGATGAATGAGTGATTGATGACTAAACAAGTCACATATAATTGTAAGATTTATAGTAAAAATGTTTATTAGTAAATTCAGTCAATTTATCAAGAAAAATTGTTTTATTTATTTTTATAATGCTTTTTTAGGAAATATTTTTGTGAGAAACGTGGTTAAAGTGTGTCAAAGCGAGTGATATGTGTCCTCAACCGGTTTCCGATTGATTGCACACGCGAGAGAGGAAAGAAAGGCCTTATTCGGCATCAAGAGTCATAAAGCCTGCGTTCAAGTTCGTACATGTGTTGGTCCTGTGGGCGCACTTTAAGTTTCTTTCACTCTTTTACCTCATTTGGCCAGGTGTGTTTTTAGATTTTATTCTGTCATAACATCCAATTGTAATGTTAATTAAATATAAAAATAATAATAAATTTATTCGTTATGATTTTTGATAGTGAAAATAGAATAAGATAAAATAAGGATAAACGGTATACCTTCTAGACATGGTGTATAATAAACAAAAGATACAATACTCTCACCTATGTTTTACATGAGTGCCCTCGAAATCGACAGAGAAACCGGCTTTACCGCTGCGTTTAAGTGACCAATCCTACGGCAATGCCATCCATTCTTGATCTTTTTGATCTAGAAATTCACTCTATTGTTTATTATACTTTATTTTCTGTTTCTTCTTATTCTTCAGTATTATGTTATTTGAGCTACAAAATGATTAGACACACCTGGAGAATTAAATTATGGTATCAGTGTTCTTGAAAATTATTTTGACATCTGAGACAGGAAATGCTAATGAACTAGTCACGAAGTTACGAAATATACCTGTAATTATTTGCTAAGCATTACTTTCCATGGGTATATAGAATTGGAAGTAAGAAAGAGAAGGTGATATAAATATCTACAAATGTTCGGACAACTTTCATTTCATTTCATTTTTTTTTTCACTTTAAAATATGTGCTAATTTTTATGATTTAATATTAATCTGATAACTATGTAGCTATGGTTAATATTAAGAGATAAATAAAAGGTATATCTTTGACTCTCGATGAACTCTGAGGTGAAACTAGTGGAACAAATTAGTACATTCAAGCACAATAATTGCTCACGCAAATTCCTACTTGGTTGTTACAATCTTTACCTTGAAAAAAATTGAGAAAGTGAAAAGTATTTATAAGAGAATATTAATGCATTGTTCTAAACAACAATTGAATTTTTAGTTACATTTGTCTACATGTTTATTTACATAATCTATTGAATTTTAAGGTGTCAGAGAAATTTTTAATTCTAATGTGTCTTACTAGAGACTTGTATTACTATCAGATAATTCACCTAGTGAGTTCATTAACCCTCGTTGAAAGCGGAACCGCATATAAATTTTTGACTTCACGAGGATATACAATTCTTTCTTCATGTTTACTGTGGAGAATAAATTGATTTTATTATTTAATTAAAACAAAAAAACAATAAAATTAAATTACTGTAGAGTGGTACAAAGAAGTGTTGAAAAAAATTAATAAATAAATAACAAGTCGAAGGCGATCATCTCTGGGTCTTGTGGGGGCGAACGATATTTACGTCCTTGAGAATCCAACCACGCGACTACGAGTCATGTCTACTGATCTTCGCCTACTCATCACTGAAAAAATATTCCCAAGTCTCTTCCCACATTGTACGACACGTTTGCATAAGCATCAAGGCGTCAATTATGCATGAGATGTCATCAATTTTGTTGAAATCATTTTTTCCCGCAATTATTTTCGCAAGGTCTCTGTCCTGGATAAGAACACCAGATATCAACTTATCTAAGAAGCTCAAGGCTACAGATATTAATGAATAGAACTCTTATGGTTTCTACTAATTTTTGTAATTAACACTTAAACTGCAATACACTAATCCTTTATTGTTCCAGGTTTTAATAAGGAATATTAACTCATAAAAATACCTAATTGAAGCTTAAATAAATAATGAAAATGGAGGTGGTGCTATCATCTCCAGGAAGATTTGGAGATGATGACACACCTTTTAAGAATGAAGAAGTCAGAGAATGGTCAAGAGTAGATAGACTGACGGGGATGTTAGAAAGAGCAAGAATTGAAACTGGACGGTGGAGATCAAATAATGATGCATCTGCACATTCTTATGGAAAGGTAAATTTTGAAATTAGAGCTTTACTAGTTTATAGTAATATATAAATATTAATTAATTTAATAATATAAATTATGATTTTAGGTAACAGATCAGAGAGAACGTAACTCAGCTGATGGAAGTGTAATACAAAAAGCCAAAAGACAAGTAGAAATCTTTCAAAGTCAAGAACCCGGAAGGTCTGTCCAAGTTGTTAGAGCATCTCAGTGGTCTTCTTCGAGAGTTACTGATTATGCTATGGATAATAAAATGCCGTTAGAATGTGTAAGATCATTTTTACAGTTTAACGTTAATTTATTTTTATTAAATATTTTGAGTATCATTTAGCATCTATGCTAAATAAATATATAGTATCAACATCTACGGATTATTTTTCAGAATGACTCAGTATTAAATGAAATAAACGAAGTTTTAAAATCAGATCCATGGAAAATGCCAGCTTTAAAAAGTTTATCAGCAGTTTCAAAAATTCATGAGAACTTCAAAAATGACAAATTAAACTTGCTAAATATAGAAGATTCTACAAAAAAATTTTAATGGGTTGGATAAATATGGATTATCAAAAAAAAGTAATTCAGATGACGACTTATCCAGTTTAATGGAGTCTGACTCATCATCCAAACACTCTTTAGCTTTTTTTACCAGAGATTGCAAGAACAGAAGGTCATTACAAATCCCCACCAGCGTATCTATTTCAGTACCAAGCGCCAGTGAAACGAAAAAGAAGTTTGCGAACAAAGAACTTTATTCGACGATATCATCGGCTACTTCAGGAAATGCATCATCAATAACAATTGGAAATGAATCAAAATCTAAATCCTCTGAATACGGTTCCCTTCGTTTCAAATCATCTCCACAATCTCTACAACCAACGAATCGTTCTAACGCCGTCACTGTTGTTAATATCATGAATCCAGAATCTTTCACTGAAGATCCAAGAAATAGAAAAAGTAGTATTGTAACGTTAAGATCACCATTATCAACAACAGAAGAAAAATTACCAACTTCTTTTCCATCTGATAGTATTTCTAAAACTACAAAAAAATCACTTACAAAGACCAATTCATCAGGTGATGAAGGAACAATTAATTTACCTAGTCGAGGTATAAAAAAAGTTGGATTTTGTAAGACTGAAGTTCATTTTGCTGCTGATTCAGGAAAAGTCAATATCGTTGAAACCGATGGTAAACCTCCTCCAACTAATAAATTTCGCAAACGACGTAAAAATCAGAATTCCACTGGAAATACAATAGGAAATTTTACAAAACCTGTAGAATTTGGTGTTAATGGTAAAATTTCTCCTAGACGTATGATTATTAGATCAGATATATCTGACAATAAAACAAAGCCTATAAACATAGATAATGATAGTTCTGGTGCTTACTGCGTTGTAGATTTAGATTCTAAAAAGTTTTGGATAAATCCGGATGAAAGAGAAGGGAATCACAAAATTCATGCGACAATGGTAAGCCTTGCTAAGCCCGCAGATCAACGGAATGATAGAGGTGAATATTTTTTTTATTATACAACCTAAGCGACACCTTGAACATTCTTTTTGTGTTTCAGATAATGGAGAATTAAAAAAATCAAAAGAATTAGCATCACCAAAAGTAGTCTCTGAAGTGATATCTCGGAGAAATCTAGATCAAAATAATTACAATGTTGTAACGAAAGATGCAGAAAATAATCGAGTAATATCAACTGCTATCACAACACATGAGCCTATTATTGCGAGAGTTGAAGATAATATTCCATTGTTGAAAAAATCTTTAGAAAAGACTACTTCATCTTTGCGTAGAAAATGTGGGCTGAAACGAACATCAAGTCTTCAGAAAAAAGACTCAATTGATAAAAATTCTAAAAAAAATATTATTACTAATAGTCACAATAATTCAAACAAAGATCCAGTTTATGTTAATGTCTTTAAAGTTAGCAATAGTCGATCTCCTGTTTACGAAAATTATCATGCACACATGCCCGAATCTAAATCTACATTTGAAGAAATTATTGAATTCCCAGAGACTTATAATTCATCACCAGTGTCCTCTGAAGTTCCACATCTGAAAGATTCATTAGAAAAAAAGAGAAATAAAGTAAAAACTTCGAATAAATCTGATAAAAGATCTCCAGAGAGTTCATCACGATTCTCAACGTGGAGTGGATCCCTTGGAAAATCTTCAAAAGGCTCAATGAAGATGAAAGACGTTAAGAATTCAAACATCAATGGAGATCTAAAGGTTCAAAGAAAGTTGAGTCCAAAGCGTGAATCAATATCACAAGAATCAGAAGAGATTAAAAATAGATCGACGAGGTATTGTCTTTAAATTTTGATGCAGATGTAAGCTATTTATATATTTAGAATTAAATAAACTTTGTTTATAGATTGAAGAAACAACCGATGGAAGTTGTATATCGTACAGCTGTGTTTAATATGAAAAATGAGAAATTGTCTCCTACTATAAAAAGAAAAGAAACTAAAGTAAGACCACGTTATATAAACGATCTCATATGTGGTAGCAAAAACACTCGGCTAAGTAACTCTAAGCACAAAGGTGAATAGAATCCTTATTTATAAGTAAAAAAAAATTTATAAAACAATTGTTAATTTATTTTAGACCATTTAACTTCGCAAAATGCAAACAAACAAATGTATCACACTACTACAAGGTAAAATAATTTATTAACGTATTGTTTTCATGTATAATTAGTATATATTTCATTCTTTTCATTTGTTTCTAGCCACTGGAAGTAAATGCTCAAAGACGGAATTTTTAATTATTTAAATCTTGCCAATAAATATTAATTTACTGCTTGATTTAATACTTATATAATAAAAATAATATTAAGGTTTGTCACATAAAATCTGATAATAATAAACATAACTATTTATGTAAACTAATTAAATAATATTTAAGAATGAATAATGAAAAGCCTGAGAAGTAAACTCGTAGGAGTCAATAATTATCAATAGATTTACAAGCTATATTTCTTCAAGAAAGCCAATGATATGTAAAAATACATATATTATCTATATACAATACTTTATAATATATAATTATAATCGGTGCAGCAACCAAGATATACATATATCATACATATAATATTTTGCTCATTTTTACTTCACATTTATTTTTATTCGATTTGATCGTTAATTGAATAAAAATGCGTAAGGTTGTTTCATTTTTTAATGAACACAACCGATACCACAATGATACAACAGACGTACGTGTAAAGGGTGACGATAAATTTAATAAACAATGTTTATATTTAAATATTTTTATCTTTTCTAAGAAGTATGAAATATAGAAATTTATTATCAAATTATTCAGTTTATAATAACAATAATTATTATTAAAATTTGCCTATAAATTGAAATAAAAAAAAAGCTACAGAAAAAAATTTAGATTTTTTAATTAATACATATTGGAGTTATTAAATTTTAATAACACATTTATAAAGATTCTAAAGAACATTCAAATATTCACAATGGGTAAGTAAATATTTTTTCCCATAACATAATTAATAATTTTCTTGATTAATTATGTATGTAAAAAGCACGAATATCATTAATATTCGTTACTATCAAATTCATTACTTCTCGAATAAACACGTACGTTTTTTTTTTATTTCCATTAAAAATATTTTCATCAATATTTTCAAATTCTATATCTCAACTGTGATTATAACTAATATAATTCTCATTTAGACTCATTTAAATTTACATATGACAATTTCTATACGTAAACATATATGTATATACTGCAATTCTTCAAGGCACTCCTGATGTTTTTTTTTTTCTTATATTATTATACAATTTATATTTTACAATGGTGATGTATAATTTTTTCCATCGCCCATTTGTTTATCAGTTTTTTCTTATTTCAAAGTCGATGGATAAAGATCAGTATTTCTAGTATATAACGGAAATTACTTATTGCATGATGTATACATCAGGCAAAAAATAAAAAGATGTCGGAAAAGTCTAATATATATTTCATTAAAATGGATTTTTTTGTAAATTATTTCTTAACTATAATATAACTTTATTTAATATAATTCTTTCCTTACCCAATTATATTCTCAAAAAATAATTTTAAAAAATCAAATGTATTTCATGCGTATGATAGTAAAAAAATGTTGATATTTTATAAATCTATATATTAGATATTTGTAATGTACTTCTGAAAAACTGTACTCAGAGACAAAAGACATAAATTTAACCGTATAATCTTCGATTTATATAATTGTTTGCTCATTCGAAAAAAACCTTTGGCTTCTCGCTTAACTTAATCCTTCCATTCGTTATTAACCTCTAATTCAACATCATCATTATCATCACCATCATTAATCACCATACCTCAATACATAAATACAATATGATACAGACACCTATTTATAAGAGAATTTGTTTTTTTTTTCACTGTTTTAAATTGTTTGAAATTTTTAACGATGATACGTAAATCATCGTAGCAATTTTAGGACGGTTAGTCCCTCATGCTGGTACACAAAATTCCCACATGTATAGAATCAATGATTGATCATTGGTCTGCTTTACATGACATTGTGACAAAAAAATTTGTCAGTTTCAGTCAGTTTTTTGCTGATATAGTTCTTTCAATGACTTAAGCTCGTCTATGAGCGTTTGGTTTCTATTTTCTAGTACAGCTACTCGATTCTCCAAACACTTTATATATTCCTTCTTCTTTCTTCGACACTCACGTGCTGCCTCTCTATATTTACATACAAAAAATTATTCAATCTTTACCTTCAATCTCGTACTTGTTTTTTACTTATTTATTTCCATTATTTATTAACGGACATGAGTTTAATATTTATTAACAATTGAGATGCCTTAAATGTTAAATTGTATTATATAATTAATTATACCGGAGAAAAAGTAACTATATTTCTAAAACATTAAAAGTTTTTTAATTTGCATTATTATTAGATTCATATATGTATGTCAATTTTAATCCCTATTCAAAAATTAATAAAAGCTAGTCATTAAGTTTGACTTAAATTAACAAAATTAATGACATGAATTTTTAAAGTAAATGAACAAGTAATAATAGAGTTGATTAATTATTGCACACATGTCTTCATAAATAAAAATATTCGAATGCAGTTGATTGATGATAACAATTAACCTTAGACAACACTAATTTATTCATCTTATTATAATCCTTTTGAAAAATAAATTAAAAAATTTTAATTGAAAATTCCTATTTTTATAAATCAAAATAATTTTTTACTTCTAAATACTATAAAAATTAGATTTTTAATTCAAATTTTTAAGTTTATTTATTTATTTCGTTTATTTAACACTCGAGGCATCTCAAATTTTATCCAAGCATAATCAATTTATAATGAGCATCAAAGAATAATCAATAATTAAAAAGCTAAAAAATAACTTACCTATTCTTTTGCAACCTCATTTCACGTTTTTTAGCTGCATCCTCAACAACAACACCGTGACCTGAGTTATCTGAAATATTGCAGAAGTCTGTACATCTCGAAGAGAAAGATTTTATAGTTAAAGGAGTACTTAATAGTTGGTAGAAAAACTTAAAATGAAAATAAATAAGTGAAAAATAAAAAAAAAATACGGGGCACACCTGGGACAAAGAATTGTGTATCCTGGCCCTGTGCATACTGCACTATTGTTCCTCCTGCTGTTGTTGCATTGCTCATTGTCAGCGTATGAAGCCCTTGCACACCCTCCCCCTGGGTCGCAATTTGAATAGTCCCCGCCGGAATTACTGGAAAATATTTCTATCAATTAAAAAGCTTCCCCATGAAAAATGTATTCTTGGATTATTTATGAATGATCTTTTTCCCGTAATTTATTTATTATTTCAATCTTTATAAAAATTTTAATGAATGATTCATTTTTGGAAATATCGCGAACTCCCGAAGATGCCATACCAAGCAAAAAAAAATGAAAATATCGGCAGTATTACACATGGACAGGATTACCTATTTAAGGATGCATAAGATTGGGAAGCAATAAAGATGGCAATAATTTCTTATTTCAAAGCAAATAATGATTGAACTAAGAAAATAATATGAAATAGAAGAATAGATAAGAAAGTAAACCAACCTGTTGTTTGATATTGGAGTGAGTGAGAAGACATATCACTGTCCACATTAGAGTCACACTCTAAAGAGGATTCAAGGGGAGGCAAATGACCTGCTGTAACACCGAATCAATAGACTCGGATTAATTTGTCTTCATTTTTTTTAACTCATTATTAATTTTACCATCACCAACATTATTATTAACCTTATTATTACCATTGTTGTTAGTATTTTTACTATAATTGTTGTTAATATTATTATTATTATTATACTTAACAAGTAGTTTTTAATTATCCTTTACTCAAACAGAAACTATTCATAGTTAGTATTCGCTTTTGCGGACAACATTCTCACGAGATAAATGCTCACGCTGAGAATTGTGCAGTCAGGTCATACGTGTAAAAAAGCAAGTAAAATGCCAATGATTTTTTGCATGATAATCAACTGTACTACAGACAACCAATATTTGTTTTTGGTCAAGAAAGTAATATAAATGTGAGTGAATAGAGGAAGAGTAGAAAGAGCACATTTTCATTAGATAATCAATCGATAAAAATCATTTTAAAATAATAATATATTATAAGGAAAAAAGCATCATGCTAGTGCAATAATTGAGTTATGAAGCATAAAATCATGCATATTCCTCAGCTTGGTGTGGCATCGTGATTTTTTTAATAACCTATTGTTAACCCTCTATTGCATGTGATTTATAAAAAACACATCGGGAAATAAAAATAAACTTTGAAAAGGAAATTCGTCTTTTAAAGTAACATTTTTTAATATTGCAATAGAGAATTAAGGATTAAGAATTTTCGTATTACATAATCACATTAATATTTAATTTTTTTGTTGATAAATGACTTAAAATTGATCTTTTATAGTATGAACTGACATGCACTCTGTAACTATTTGATTAACATGATAGAAATCATAAGGATTAAACCGTTTCGTGACTTATAATTACCGCAGTAGTGAATACTTGAATAATGTCAATATTATTTTTATATTATAGTAAATTTTCAAACTCCACACATTGCTTTATACCATTTAAATTTAATACTGATAATATTATTGCAGTCTAAAATGAAAAAATAAGTTCAATTGAAATGATTTACCTGTTATCTCACTCGCACTTAAATCGTTGAGAATTTTACGATAAGAAGCACGTCTTGTTAAAAGATCTCGTCGCTTTTTAGGAGATTCTTCGTCTGAAAAGCTTTCGTCGCTACCGGTTTCAACAACCTGAAATATAAATATCGCAAAATATTGATAAATTTGTTATTTCTATTGATATTATACATTCAATAAAAGAACATATTATAATATTACCTGTAACGTCTGCAAATTGCCTTGAGCAGATTGAATGACTGAGTTAGATTTACTAACAAGAATAACATTGCCTTTTGAAATAGCTACTGGTTGAATATTTGTAGCACTTTGGATCACAGATTGGTGATTTGGTTGAATAACAGATTGTACCTACGAATACACAGCTCGTTAACAGTTATTATACACATAATTTAATTCATCGCAAATTAATGAATTAGCTACTTTTATGTTATTTCAAAGTTAATTTTCAATTTTTTTGAATAAAATTTTAGCTAAGACCAGCATTCTGCATTGATAATAAGTGACGTGTGCATGCAACCCATTAGGAATGCGTAAATTAAACATATAGAGATACAATTTTGGAAAATAAGCTTGGGAGAAAAAAAAAATTATCGCGTAAAGGTACACAGGATTAAAGTCCTGAGTGTACCTGAGTGGTCCCCGATGTGGGTAACGTCAGTTGCACAATGCTGGTAGATGCTACCAGATGATGAGTTTGCTGTTGAGATCTACTCAGGGACTGTACCGAAGTAGCTATTGCTGGAGCAGAATCACCGCTGTGGGATTCTGGAGATAAAGGGTCAACGGCTGATCCGTTTTCTTCGACCATACTTTCCATAGCCTGGGGACCAAGAGCCCTAAAAAATTGAAAATTTTTCAATTAACAAAAACAATAACAAATGTTAAAAAATGTGTTTTTGATGATAAAGTTATAATATTATTGATAAAATAATATTTCAAAATTTCCCGCCTTTTGAATGCTACTGCAACTGCGTCATTTACATAAGTAGCAGTTCTAAAAATAATGGAACAATAAACTTTTCATGTTTTGAGATTATAACGAAGCAAAATAAACACACTGTTCTTAACTACAACTCACGGAGAGGTTGTCGATGATAATCATGATCAGGAAGCACTTGTTTTATTGAAAATATAATCAACAGGATTCACTTATGAGCTTATTCAATTAATTGCAAATACTGTCCTAAAGCTTGTTTTTGATTAAACTATCTCAGACGCCATTTTTTTATAATCTAACGAACACGATTCGAATTTTCTCGACGGCATCAAAGGCCTACGGAGATGACGTGATAGCAGATACATTAATCCTTGATTATCGAACACAAACATTCACGTTCACTAGTTGAGATATTAAAGTCTATCACCCATCTCTTCGCTACGGTCCATGCCTCCTTGTTATTATTCTCCAGCTGGTGTACTTACCAGTTACGTATTTCTCGTCACCAACTTTGCTGCAATCCGAGTGGGCAAGCGGGCAGGTACGTAGCAGCCACGTCAAAACTCCAGTGGCTTCGTCACTGGTGGAGCACACGACCTCCAATCCGCGCGTCACCATCAAAATGGCGATTGCCAGAAAGAGAGAAAGAGAGAGCCACTGTCTTTTCGTCTTCGTTCAATCCCCACCAATCTATTTTACTCTATTCTATATCCCTTCTTGCTCCAACTTTTTGATTTTGTTTTTCTTACTGATTTTTTTCAGTTTTTATACAATTTATTATATTTCCATTTCAAAGGAAAAATTTATCGTTATTATTACTAAATATTTGGATAGAACTAGCACTCAATAATTTCTTGTAATTAATTTTTCTTATTAAAGGAGTTAGTTAAAAAATTATCATAATTAACGCTTGTCAACATTTATTTTTACAGATGAAATATGTATTAATTTTGAAATATTTAAAATACAGTTTCATCGTCTTAATCCCGCGCGTGAACTTCCGGGAGTACTAATGGAGCGCTGTCGACGTCACTCGATGACGTCATCGGCCACTATTTATTCATATAATTCTCCATGTATGTGAGAACATAATATCTATATTTTAACATTCATACATATATATAATAAAAACATATTCTTAGAAAACTTAAATGCTTGAAAGTATCATATTATACATATATACATAGAAGCATACAGAAATGTGGTGAATCTACAACTTCATCTTTTACATTTAACATTATTTTTAAATTATAATAAATTGTTTTTATTCATGCTCCTGCATGTATATGACCCTTCTAATTTATTTCATCATCGTTGTTATTTTTTTAATTGTAAAACACTGGAAAATCAGGTGATGACGTCACCTTATGCTGTTTGCTAAAATGTAGTGTAGGAAATGACTCATCATATGAGTATTTTACGTTGGCAAGGTCACAAGTGTTGACCCAAGAATTTTTATTTTTTCTATAATCTTTACATGTAATGTTCGAATTTTTATTGCGTTAAAGACTTGAATTCGAAAGCAGTTTTCCTCTTAAATCCTCCAGAACTTGACCATTTTTGTAAATAAAATTCCCACGCAGTATTGTTGAATGTATTTTACCTTTCAATGTTTTTCCCACATACGGGCTTATCTAAAAATAAATGTTAGTTTTTTAGTATTTTTTTTATCTCATTATAAATCCAATATTTTTCTTGTTACGCATCAATTAAATTACCTTATTTTTGTAGAGAATATCAGACTTTTGTACCTATAAACAAGTGAGATACCAAAATATTAAATTGTAAGTATTGAGGATAATAAAAATATAAATTTAAAAAAAATTTACTTTCATTTCTGTTTCAGGTTCCCAAACAACAAAATCTGCATCCATTCCCACTTTAATCTGTCCTTTTGATTTCTCCAGTCCGCACAATTTTGCTGGATTAGTAGAAATCCAGCGTGCAACATCATTAATGTTGACTCCTCTCTTTTCAGCTTCAGTCCAAATAACAGGTAGTCCTGAAAATTTAAATACTTTCTAAATAAATCTTAACATATGAAAAAAAAAACTTGATATTTTACATAATTACTCCAAAAACTTTATCATCAAAATATTAAAAATTACCAAACTGTAATGATGAGATACCACCCCAAGCATCTATAAAATTATTATTCTTGAGATCTTCAGTACAAGGTGAATGATCAGAGACAACCATATCTAAAACCTTATTTTTCAGAGCTTCCCAAAGGATTTCCTACAATTATTTTAATATGATTCAACAATTGTTCGAAACTGTTGTTATATCTCACTAAGTACTAACTCGATTTTCCTTTGTGCGAATAGGAGGACAACACTTAAATTGTGTTGCGCCATTAGGTATATCTTCAGCAGAAAATGTCAGATAATGATAACATGTTTCCGCTGTTAGTGGTACGCCGTTTTTCTTAGCTTCCGATACTACATCAAGAGCTTCATTTGCAGAAAGATGAACAATATGACATCTGGTTCTTGAAAATGAAAATATACATATATACATTACAAATGTATATATATATTATTTATATTATATTTTTATAACAATATATTACTTGTATTTTTCACAAAGTAAGGCCACTGTTTTGATTGCGTTAATTTCCATACTTGGTGGACGAGAATACAGAAAAGTATTATAAGAAGTAGGATCAAAGCCTTTGATAGAAATATTATCTTCGAACTCTGCGTGAAACTGTAATTAAATATTAGATAATGAAAAACTTTTTTAATTATAAAATAGTTATTATACGAGCTACTATTATATTTATTTTTTATAATAATGAACTAACTAATTAATTTTTTCATTTTTATTAATAATAATTAATTATTTTCAGATTATTCCAATAAATGTATGAAAAGTTTATAATTAATTTCAATTAATTATAATTGTTTTGTTGAAAAATTCTGTTCTTCAAATATTTTTTATTTGATTCGTATAAATGAATTTGAGTGAAGAGCTTCAATAATGAAACTGCCATTAACTCAGTTATTGAATACTACTTACAGCTACTACAGTTTGGCTCGATTGAAGCTCTTTTAAGGCATTTTCTACTTCCAACACAGACACATGTTTGAATTCATCAGTAGCACTCGGAATCAGGAAGCATTTGAAGCCAACAACTCCTGCTTCAACCATTGGCTTAAGTTCATTCTAGAAAATTTAATAGATTGTTCGTCAAGTGATTGATGAATTAATTTTTCAAGCCAACCAATTGAACTATAACCTTTAGAAAGAAGTTTTAAAATTTTAGGAATCAATAAGTTATTATCAATTATGATGCTTTAATTGAAAATTATTTTTATCTAGTTGTCGTATAATTAAGATCATAATTACTTTTGATAAATTATATATTTTTCTTTAATTATCTGAAATTTGATAAAATGGCAATAATGAACTGAATATAAATTTTCTCACAATGTTATCTGGTACAAGTCCGCCCCAGAAGCCAACATCAACATAAATATTCCCAGAAGCAGCATTCATTTTTATCTCCAAATTAGATACAGTGGTAGTTGGAGGAATTGAATTGCTAAAACCAACTATACGTTACTCCAAAAAACAATTTAATCTCTTCATATAATCAAGTATTCAGACTCTTACAGAGGCATATCAATCACTGTAGTAACTCCACCAGCAGCAGCAGCTTTCGTTGCAGTACGAAAATCTTCCCAATGTGTTCTTCCAGGATCATCTATGTGAACATGAGAATCTACGATACCTGGCATTAATACTCGTGTCCCGAAATTGAAAATTTCGATTTTAGGATATTTCTATAAACAAGTAAGCTATTAAAAAATAATAATTTCATAGCTTACGTGGAAATTACCTGTTCGAGATAACTTGTAATCTGTTCATTTACTTCACTGTAAATGATTTCTTCGATTTTTTCCTGATAAACAACAATGATTGCTGGCAAAATTTCATCTCCTATTACTGTTCGTTGAGATATAAAAACTCGAAATTGTGATGACATTTTTATTAAATATTAAATAACAATAGTTTTCAACGTTAACTTTTAAGATAAAATATAGAGGGCTAGGAGCTTGGAATATAGTTGTGAAATAAAAGTTAACAACTTTTTCAATACGCTACTTGACTCCCCCTTTATTTAATAAAAACTTTAATCACTAATTACGTATGAATTATATTCAAAGTTCAAAAGATTAAAATTAAACCTTAATATTGTATAATTATTTATGAATTGTCTTGATGATTAATTAATGTGATAATTAATAAAGTGACTTATTTACAGAGTATATCCGGGAAATTTAGCAAATGATGGTTTTGTCAAATCAATAAGATAATAAATTATTCCTGCAAGACCTAAAATTGAAATATTAACATATAACTCAATTAGTTCTTGAAGTTTATCAATTTAATTTAAAGATAAAATAAAAATTACCTTCAAATAATGAGTATGGACGATCTGGAGATCTACATTGGTTTGATTCATAATCAAAGCACCAAGCAGCAAATTTGCAGGCTCGCCATAAATACATTATATCCTAGATAAAAGAGTACATAAAAATAAACTGATAATTACTATGTAATCATGTTTCATACCTTTGTTTTTTGATAAAGACATAAAAATGAATAAGCGTTGCCTGAGACTCCGTGACAGATGCCACAGCCTTTTATCAATAATCCACGATGCCAGATAACTTCACCACATTCTTTAGCAACATCAAGATATTTTTCATTATTAAAAACCTTAAAGATAAACAATATTTTTATTGATAATTTAAAAATAAAAAAATTAACAAACATTTGTTTATATCATGATTTCAAGTTATTTAATAAAATTGTGATACTTTGGGCTCTTATAAAAATGATTAGTTTATTTTTAAAAAACTGTTGAATTTTTACCTCAGAAGCAAGGATATAAAGCATAGTCATTGATGGAGCTCCATGACACCAGTGAACTAATTTATCAGTCTTACTTCCTACTGAAGACGGAAAATTTCCTGAAGGATATCTTAAAGATAATAAATATTCTAATGCTGGCTGAATTTCATTTTTCAGTTGTTCTTCAGTCAAGTATTCTCTTGCCTATAAACAAATAATTACGCTGATATTAAAAAGAAAAGAAAAACCATTAAAATTACCAAATATAAAACAACCTGCAAAAGAATATAAAGAATGCCAGCAAGACCATGAGCTCCTCCTAAATATTCTGTATCATGCCAACTGTACATTAAAGGTGTTGTCTTTTTCCTCTCTTTTGCATACTTTTTTCCTGATATTAAAATACAATTAATGGTTTTCTTAATTATTTCTCTGTCAATAGTAGTAGGAGAAATATTTTTATTAACGAAGAGAAGAGCGTAAAGATATCCAACACGACCATAGAGTAATTCATCATATGTACTCATAACTGCTTCATCTAACATAGCTTGCAATCTGGAAAATATGAAATAGTTAACTAAGCGAATTCAATCAAAATTTTTTACATACTTCTTATCACGGACTTTGATATCATTTCTAAAGACTCAGCTTTATTATTTGTTATATGATAAATTACTGCTCCAAGACTCAATCTTCCGGCTTCACCAGTCAAAAAAGTGATATCTCTTCTACTTGTTGATTTTGAACGTATTTTAATCAATTCCAATGCTTTCTAGAGTTAAAAATTTACATTTTGATACAATATTTTTATTAAAATTTGGTTTCAAATTTAAACATACTTACTGTTATATAAGATTCATCATTAAATTGTTTGCCATATAAATAATACATATAAGCAATACCAGAATTTCCTGTATAAATTGATGTATCATCACGAGTTAACCATCCTGTTTTGTGTTTATCAAGGTGATCCATTAGTTTATGAATGTTATCTTTTAATAAGTTATTAAAATCAGCATGAATCTAGAAATTAATTCCAAAAGGATTCAATTTTTCAAAGCTCTACTATCTATTAATTCATGTATCCAATAGTAGTTATTATTTACGTCATTGTTTCCAGAATCCACAATGTTTTTGTCATTATCTGGAGAAAGATTTAAATATGGGTTGCTGTAATGTCGTCCATCATCTCTTGCCACTAATTTTGAACTCATTTTGTCGGAATAGTTCCCTGAAAAAATTCTTGAAATATATTTAATTTAATAATTTTTGATTTTTAAAAAACTAATTTGTTCATCGATTATTGTTAAGTTTTGAAATTATATACTAACATATTTGTTAGAATGGAAGGTTAGTTTTATATTTCTTGACCAGTTGATTGATAACAAAATAATCATCTATACTTACGTTGAGGAACAAAAACTTTATTAACGAATTTTGTAATTTCTTTGTGGATAATACTTCGATTGTTATTCTTCAAACTTGATCTGTCAAAACAAACAAACGACTGCTTAGTCTTTTCTAATACCGGTACACAATGATAAGGTTAGAGTGCAGAACAATAACAAATGGCGAATAATCGATTTCAGTAATTATTTATTAACATGTCTAGCTTATAAAAATATGAATTTATTCTATCGAATCAAATTATGTACATTTACAGCAAAAATAGTGTCTTACGTTAGAAATATCACAGATGAAATTTTCATTGATATATGATTTAAGATTTGTTTCCAACTAGACATTTAATTTTCTCTTTATACGCTTTAAATGTTTTCTTTTTTTTGTTTTTTTTCGGAGAGTCAAGATTAACAGATGTAGATTCTAAGCTGTCTAAACCTTCTAATGAAGGAAGATTCATTATTGGATTATCTTGATTGTTTGAAGATTTATTATCTGGAACACTGCTCTGTTTCACACGTTTCTGAGGTGTCTTAAAAAATAATTTTGCCTTACTCGATGTTTCTTTGTCCGATTCTTCTTTATCTAATGTTGAATCACATTTATTTAAATCACAGTCAGTTGACCCTTTTAATATTTCTTCACAAGAATTGCTGAAAATTAACAAATAAAGTAATCATCATTTAATTTATAAATCATTTATGAATAACTTGTATAATTATGTAACGCTATGTCATTTACCTTTTAACAGGTAAATCAGATTTTACAGTCTCTATAGACTCATTCAGTCTTTTCCAGAATTCATATAAATGTGGTTTATTGTAATTTAAGATAAATGTGTATCTCAATTGTGAAGGTATGTCACATTCTTTGTACAAACAAGGTATCACTTTTCTTTGACGTTTTTCTACAATTAGAAATAAATTTTTTAATACATAATTAATACATTTTACTTTATGAATTTTAACAAATAAAGATAATAACTATTCTTACCAATACTAAGAGCTTGAGCATAATTGAGAAAAAATTTATTTTCTGGGCTTTTTAAAAAATTCGGAGAAATAACAACCAACAACCTATTGCAACGTTCAGATATTAACTCCATAATTGCCTCATGTTCGAACGTTATACCACTGATTAAATCTCGATCTTTTATACATAGCTACATAAAAAAGAATTCATTTTTAGCTATAAAATATTATTACTCCTTAAAAAAAAGATGCAGAGCTACGAAGATTACTACTCACTTTTAAATTGTATTTTTGCTCCAAGTTGTTGATAACTAATTCTGTGAAGTCTTCATCAGCACAAAGAAGAAATGCATCATAATGTTGAGTTTTTAATCCTGCTTTAACTCTATAAAGATCATCTATAGTGAGCATTTTATTATCTACTTCATATTTAAATACGTCAGCAGACTCTTTGTTTCTTTCCATCCTTTCAAAGTATTGTTCAGCATCTTTTTCTTAATAATTTAAATATGAAATAAATGAAAATTACCAAACTTTAAACAAATAAATTTAATTTTCATTAAATTTTTAAATACCGAAAAGTAATTCAGAATCATCTATTACATCCCATCGACTAATATTTTCTAACATATTTTGGAAATCTTTTAGAGTATATTTAGAATTTTTTACTAATTCCAATAAACATCCTGTTGGATCTGGACTTGTTACAATTGATGGTATCATTTCTCCTCCAATGAGAAATAAATCAGCTAGTCCTCGCCAGTCTCTGAAAAGAGAGGAAATCAAAACTACAGTAATAAATAATTATATATAACTTGAAATATCATAAATGATGAATATTAATTATTACCTTGGTTTCCCATCAGATGTAGGAAGAGCTTTTATAGGATTCAATAATGTCGATAGCAAAAATCTTGTTTCTTGTGATAAAGCAACAAGTGGAACTGTTGACATATCAACCATTTTAATAACAATAAAATATATTTTTTCTCAATCAAACTTTGAAGAATATTGTTTTTATGTAATGGTGTCCTATTTAAAATTTTTGGAGCATGTGAGTTAAATAAGCCAACTTTTTACAGTCATAACTTAAAAGTTCAATACCACTAAAATAACGTGACTGATTAATCAATAGAATTCGTTTTGTAAAGTGGTTTTTCCAATCCCCACTCATTACCGGTAAGTTTAATTGAGGTTCTCAACACTATCTTTGAATGTTTCACTGATAAACATGAAGAAAAAGTTATATTAGGAGATAGATGTTCTCGGTTTACAGTAGTAACTACTAATTATCATTGTATATCTATATAATATTGAGTACATACATTTTAAAGAACTACTGGATTATCATATCTGACGTCATTCAACATCTGGAAGACCTTTTTTGAAGAGGACGCTACTTACTGAATCAACTCTTATGAAATTTGTTTAATTTCGATAAATTAAAAATAAATTTTTTTTTTCAATGTATGTCTCTCATTCTTATTTTGATACTACGATAATTTACAATGGTATATTTTGAAATATTGATTATTTTCAATTTAAATTTGAATCAATTATTTACATATAAGGCTTATTTTAACAGCTGTAACAAATAGATTTTTATTGATAGCTAAGTACACATGTTATTTATATTCTGCAGCAAATACAAAGTTATTCTGAACATACAAAGGAGTAAAAATACTCAGAAATCATACGGTGATTATTTCAATTTTTTTATTTGAGGATATATAAAAATAAAATGCCTCAAGTTATGAGTCCCTCTTTACTTTCGAGATCAAGAAGGATGTAATATCAGAGAAAACATTTTCCCGCTACATGAATACGCATGTCACTAAATGTCGGTAAATTTTTCATTTTCATTTCGATAAAGAAGTAGTTTTCAAATGATTTTTATTGAATAGAGGGAGCAATTTAAAGTTTCTGGCGCTGCGATACAAGGTTAGGAAAACAACGTTGTCGTATACAACAGAGATTTGTTTATAACCGTTTTTCAGAATTTCAATCAAATCACAAATATTTATTATCAATCAAATTTCTTATTAATTTATTATCAAAAATGGATGACATATTAGAAATAAAAAAGCATTACAGTTCATCAGTGCCTGAAAGTGAAGAAAGGCATCAATTATTCCGTACATTTAAAATACGCTCTGAAAAGTTTTGCTATCAAGAAAATGAGTATTCGGCAGGTAATAATAATAATTCTATTATTTATTTAATTCTTCAAATATATTAAAAGATTAAATCATTTAATTATAGAAGAAGAGAAAAGAATTAAAGAACTCAAAGATCATATTCAAAAACAACAAGAAAAATTGTTTATGGAAGATCAAAAGTTGAAATCGTTGATGAATGATTTAGCTCATCACAATGATATACTAGTAAGTATTATAAATTATATTTGATGTTTATTCCCTATTTTTTAATTTACTACTTAAGTATTTTAATACTTGTAGAAAGAATTAGGAAACCAACATAAAGAATTACTGACAGAAAATTATGCACTTGAAAGATCTAACAGGGAATTACAAAGCAAACTTTCAAAGCCAAGTGTAGCTGACAAGAATATGTTAGACGGAAAAAGGTATTGAGATAAAAAATAATAAATAAAATATATTGTCATTTGTACGGAATTATCCATATTAATCAAACTAATTTTCAGGAGAGTTTTAGATTATTATAAAACTTTAACTGGCGTCAGATGGGATTATCCAAATCTTAAAACTGCTATTAAAGGCTGTATCCTTTTAATAAATATATAAATGCTAATTTTATACAATTATTTATACTTTCCTTTATTAAAGAAAGTAGATGTCACAAACAATGAAAACTACGTTCATCCATTTAAATTCGATTATAATGATAATTTAGTAGAAGTAAATCTTTGGAAAGAAATTGAACGATGTGCAGGAAAACTTGAAAAAGTACATGTATCGGAGCACAAAGAGAATTCTAATCCTAATCAGTAGGTAAAATAATATCAATGTTATTTGATATAATATATTTTCCATATACCATTATACAAAACGTGTTAAATACATTAATCGATTAATAATTAATTAATTTCAGTCTATAAACTACAAACTTTTATTACGAGGAATCGTTTTAGTTGTTATATTTTTGATAAGTGAAAAAATATAACAAGCTATGGTCCAAGCAAATATGCAAAAAATGCCTAAAACTATGATTGTAGAAAGAAGACAAAAAAGTATGGAACAAATAACTGTAGCTCCAACAGAAATTATTGCCACTGAAAAACAAATATTTTTGATATATTTTCATCTAGTTATTATGAATATGAATAATATTTAATCAATTTAAGTTTAAGTCATTTTACAATTAAAAAAATATTTTTCATAAAGAATTCTTTTATTTACTTACCTTCAATAACAATGAAACCAGTAAATGCAAATGCAACGTTAATTACTGCAAAAAGAATGAATAAGAATACCGGTACAATAAATGCAGCAGCAACTGAAAGGCAAACAGCCAATAAAATTGGATGTGACGACAAATATTTGCAGACTTCATTCATGGTTTCATATATTTTAGCTTCAGTGACAAATTTATACATATTTTTTTTTATTCTACTACCTGTAAATTCGAAATAATTTAATTAAAGTTAAGAAAAGATATTCATATAATATCACTTAAAAAAATATAAAACAATAGAGATGCTTTTTTGCAAACACTGATAACGTTCATTCCTTCGGAACCCAATTAATTTACTTACATTTATGAAGTAACAAATTTAACAGTTGATCTTTTCTGTTGTTAAAACTATCTTGTTGAAGTGTTTCAACGGAATTTCGCTGAAGAAAAGATTTTAAACACTTTAATCATGATCGGTTATACATACAAGTAAGAAAATAAATAAAAATACTCACTGTATTTGTCATAGTAAAAAGTGTATTTAAATTTCTAGACTTTAATAAACTATTTGAAAAAATAATTAACAAACTTTTAAGGTTAATGTTGCGTTCATTAAATTAAATACTGATTAATTAATATTCAACTTAGTTTATTCAAATAATATTCGCATAACAATTCATGATTTTTTGCCAAATAATTAGTGTGATAGAGGTCGTAACTGAAGCAATATTGAATGTACACATATTGTATAACCTTACATTCAGCAGCCTCATACAATTTGACTGTGAGTTGTTTCGTAATGCTTGGTGATTATTATTGAAACACCGAAACAATTGTTTAACGACAACAACAATGGCAAATTTTATTCGACTTGGTGTAACTCGAGTGCTAACAAATAAATTAGTACAATCAACATCGAAAAAAACCAAATATTCAATAGCTCCAAGTTTAGTGAGGCAGATTAACACTTCATCCAAACCTACTCAAGCAAGTGCTGATTCTTCCATCACTCCAACAGCCATAGAAGAAAGTACAGATAAAAATGTAGAATACTGGCAATGTTATGGTTTTGATCCATATGATAAATGGATGGATAGATTCCTTTTCCACTCAACTATGTTTTGTGTCGTTTCACTCTGTTTTGTTGGTGGAATATTTGTATTTGCTTACCAACCAGACCACAAATTAATTGATTGGTGTCAACGAGAAGCCTATCTTCAATTACGATACAGAGAAGATCATGGACTTCCTTTGATTGACCCGAACTATATTGATCCATCCAAAGTTAAACTGCCTACAGATGAGGAGCTTGGAGATACTGAAATTATCATTTAATTTAATTATTTAAGAAAAGTACTGTTAATTATTGGTAGTAATTAAATCAATTTATAGGATATATATATGAAAAATTAGTGTAATAATCATGTGAATATTGAATATATGTATTTCCTGTATTCTTTGTAATTTTTCTTTTAATATCTTCATAAAATTTTTCATGTTATGTTTATTACAAACATTAGGACATTTTTTGAGAAATTAATAAAAGTTCTAATTACACTACTTGCTAATATTTTTATACAAAACAAATACCAATCTTTTCTGCAATATATATTTATTGATTATAAATTGGAGAATTTATCAAGACTCACAAAAAGCTAGACTTAAAAATTAATTAAAAATAATTAATCTTCATAATGTAGATATTACTTCATTCAATGACATGAATTAAATTACTTTAATTTTTTATTTACAGCGAGCTTATTACTCATTAATTCTTTTCTTTTTAATCTTGCATTAATTTCGATATAAAATTATTTTATTCGAATTTTATTTTAGTACATTTTTCAATTTCTTTCGATCATTTGCTATACCAGATATCAATGAAAATGCGTTATCCAGTCTCTAAAACAGCTGAAAAAATTATTGTGATGATGTCGAAGTTGGTAAAGTTGAATTACTAGGATTACTCAACGGACTTTGATCTTGTAATGAATAAAAATCTGTAGTTTGGGGTAGGCTAGCACTCACAGTTATTGGTGGCATTCCAGGGAGGTTGATAGGAGTAGTAACCACTTGAGGTTGAGGTGAATCAAATGGAGAATTGGATGAAGGAACATATAATGGAGGGTTAAAACTATTTTGAAGATTTAAAGTGGTAGGAATCGATGTGTCTACTAAGAACGGTTGCATTGGTGGCACTTGTGGCATCCCTGGAATATTTGGAGTTTCTTGATACATCATTTGATTGAAATCTGGAAAAAAAGTTGAAAATTATTCGAATAATTACATATCCTAAAGAACAATGGAAACATACTTTGAGAATAATTGTTAGACGATGGAGTAAAATAGTTAGCCGCAGAACCAATTGTTGTTGGAGCACCAGAAGTAGTCGGATCAGCAGGCAAAGGTGGAACTACTTGAGTAGGCGTAGATGGTATTGTTGTAGGTATTTTAGGAGCAGAGACTGTAGTAACAGTATCTCGAGGTGCAGAAACATCGGCTATGGTTGAAATAAAGTTTGGAGGAATCGTGAATCCTGGTGGAATTGACGTAACCACTGGATTACTTGAAGGATGATAATTCGTTGGTGGTGATTGTGCAGCAATTGGAGTTTTTATGTTGGTAGTCTGTAATTTATATCAATTAGATAATCTATTTAACTGACAATATCCTAGTTGTTATTGTCATAAAACTGTGCTTATAATAAATACAATTGTGAATCTAAAAAAAATAAAAATATTTATTTCATCATACTTGATATGAATGGTGTGATTTAGCCTCAGAAATATTTCGAACAGGTATTCTATGAAGATATCCATAGCCAATACCACATCCGAGACTTCCTTCACCTCCCCAAGTTGAATTTGGAACAATCGTGATTTCTTTACATGCATCGTCAACAGTATTGTAGACATACAGTTTAAGTGGTCTCGATTCATGAGCTTCAATGAGCGTAAATAGGTCTTCACTTTCGTGGAGCGCTGAATCAGCACCAATAATGTAATCAGTAAAAGGTCTAAGACCAGCTAACTCAGCTGGCGATGACGGATGAACTTCTAATACATGCCAAACATTTTCAGTTGCTCCTTCAAACGAACAAAATCGTATGCTTACACCTAAAAGTCCATGACCGCCCCATGTCATACTTGGTACGATAGTTGTTTGTCTGACAGATTGAGTTTTACTGTTGTAAACCGTCATTTGTAATTCTTTTTCAATATTATTTTTTAAAATTTCCTTAAGGGTATCGTTATCTTGATCTAATCTAGTATTTCCAATAGATACAATGAAGTCAAAAAATGCCTCTAGCCCTGCTTTCTGACCTGGTGAGCCATCCTGGACTCTGAGTACATGGTAACCTTCTGTACCACCACCAGGGATCTCAATACTTTGCGATGAGCCCATATTTGATATGGAGAAAAATTAAGGCACTGTAATACAAGTTTGCATCAAGAATAACTTATTATTTTCGCGCCGACTATTATTTATGTTTCTCAAAAATATCAAAATTACGTGGCACTAGTTAAGATACACAGCAAACTTCATGATGACGTTAATGGAAGATAAACACAGGAATAGTCCGTTCCTTCGTTCTGAAAAAATTATTTCTCTCTTGTAGATAAATTAGAATTTATTCAATTTATAGTCGGTAAGATAATTTGCTTCTTTATCGATTTCCACTCGGCCTCTGGTTTTTAACCTCACATCTTTCCTTTGGCTCGCCTGTTTGTGCGTGATCTGTTGATGCGATAAATAAATTTTATATCGCAGGTAATCTGAGTTTTTGTTCATAATTATACGAGTTTTTCTATTATAATTTAAATAATAAATATCAGTGAATATTAAAAAATTTATATTTTTGTTACTAATTAATTTTTTACAATTTATTTTTTGATACAAAGTTTGTATACATTAGTGAGGTTAAGTTTACCTTGATCTGACATTCTATCATACTCAATATTATTTTGTGTGTTTTTCAGCTATGGTGCGAATGAACGTTCTCAGTGATGCTCTTAAAAGCATCAACAATGCTGAAAAACGTGGTAAAAGACAAGTTCTCTTGAGACCTTGCTCTAAAGTTATTGTAAAGTTTCTTACTGTTATGATGAAACATGGTGAGTATTTTTCTGTTTATTATTCCATAAAATTTTCTGTTATATTTATTGTTTAATTTTTCAATTACGATTGCGATATTTATGATTTATAATATTTTTCCAGGTTACATCGGAGAATTTGAAATTGTTGATGATCACCGAAGTGGCAAAATTGTCGTAAACCTTTCCGGAAGGTTAAACAAATGTGGAGTGATCTCTCCAAGGTTCGATGTACCAATTACAGATATTGAAAAATGGACTAACAATCTATTACCTTCTCGACAATTTGGGTAATTATTATTTTATAACAATAATATCTCGTTATATGTCAGTTAGGTTTAAACAATTATTGTTTTGTTTATAGATATGTTGTTCTAACGACCAGTGGTGGTATTATGGATCATGAAGAAGCGAGAAGAAAACATCTAGGAGGAAAAATTCTTGGATTCTTTTTCTAAATTTTAATTTATAAAAATAAATAAAAAATCTTTGCATCAACGCAATGTGGAAATATTTTTGCCAATAAACGTTGATACAAAAACTTTTACCAACTACTTTCATCGTAGCACTTTTACTCGTAGTTTTAAGGTTTGCACTTGATAATTAGGTATTTCTAATATTGAGAAATATTTTCATAAAAAATCACTTGTATCAAAGATTACTGGATGGTTTTGCAAATTGTATTTGCTATTATTAAGTATATAGAAATTTTTGTTTATTCTAATAATTAATCAAGACTCAAAACAATAACGACGTAAATTACATTAGTATATAATAAAATTATTAAAAATATTATTCTCGTTATGCACAAAAATCAGGTAATTATTTTTTAATTACTTAAAATTAACAAAATTCATAATAAACAAAACATTTTCATATTGCCGATAAATTTTGATAGAGAGTTGACTCTCGGAAGAAAGATGGCGACATTAGAGAATTTTAAAACTTGAAACGTCTCCCACTCCTGTTAAAAGCCGCACGTTTTCTGTTTTCTTATTGGTTAATTTTCTACCTATAATCGCTACTTTATTCACCGTTTGTATACGAGTTGCATTCCAACTCTTCGTGAAGTGAGTCTTGAATAGATACTCGGTAAAATTAGCGTTTATGTACGTTTACCCGATGATTAATAATTAATACAAACAAATGATATAAATACAATAAATTTTTTTATCAATATAATTAAAAAAATAACCAAATTGTGTTCATATTTTTAACTTAAACAAAAGTGAAAATAGTGCTAGAGACAATAAGGTAACTACAATGCTACGACCTGATGCCAGGTAACGAGTCCGCAGGGTTGCCAGGTTTGTCTCTCAGGTGAACGTGAGCAAAATTTTAAAGTATAGTGTTTAAATATTTATTTAATTCTGAGTGAGTGCAAAATAAACAATTGTATGGTAATTATTTCAAGAAATCTTAAAATTAAAAACATTTGGTTCTCCAATATTCAATCTAAATAATAATTATTTAGAATTCCAATAAATTTTGATAAACATCATTGGAGCCTTTGTAATTAGTAAAACTAACGGTCACAGCGTGTATCAAATATTCACGATACAATAACACAAAAAAATGTAAAATGTACAGGCATTTTGAATGCAGATTGAAGGTTTTCCGGTCACGAAGAAAAAGCATAATGGATTGGGTGATTTTTGTATGATTAATGTCGTTTATTGTGACTATTGATACTATCACAATGAGGCAACGCAAATACAAACGAGAAAGGTGATTATTCAACGTCAATATTTTTCTCGTAAGAATACTTGATGTTCCTTTTTTCAAAAAAATTACATTTTCCTTCAACTGAAGCTATTGTTTTTTTCTTTGTTTTTAAAATTTTAAAATACAAAAGAAATTTATATGTAAATGTGACAAATAAATTAGACTACTTTTCATCATTCCCACAAAGTCAACTTAGAGATCATAGTGTGATTAGTGGTGTGGAAGTTGTAAACAATAGTGGACAATGAATAGAATATCTCGTGGAACCGTTGTAACGTGTGAAAGTTTGGAAGTGCACATCTAAAACATAGCATTTATTATATGTATTGAACTGATATAATAACTTTATATCAAATCAAAGGTTATTTGATCAGTTAAGAAAGCAAGTGTTGTGAATTATTTAAACACTGACCAGGATGAAATTGTCTCGAGATCGAGCCAGGAGGCTCATGATACTGCTTGTAATTTATTCTTTTTGCAATACAGAAAATGTTAAAGCTACCGGTAAGTAATTATTATTTCATTTTATTTTTTATCATTTTTATTTTATTTATTTAATATCATTTTATTTAATTCTCGACTCACTTACTCTTTCATTTATTATGTTGAAATAAAAAAAAAATTTATTTTCAACATGATAAACATGATTTCTAAATATTTATTTATGATTTTAAAAGTGAAATAATTTTTTCCCATGAATTCTCATAAAAAAGTAGATCAGGTACATAATTAAGTTGTGAAGGTAATAAAGAAAAGAAGTATGGTGGAAAAATATTTATTCGGGCATCGAAATCTCTGGGCTTATGATGATCATAGTCAATAAAAACGTTATCCACGGTTTGGCATAATAGATAAATCCCCTAGCAAAATGTTGATAATCAAATTCAAATAAAATCAGCCCCTAAATCCTTATAAAAAACCACACTCAACATTATTCCTCTTTGACACCTTTTTGGGTTCACAATGGTGCATCTGTTCGATTCAAGAGCTTTGAACCGGTAACTAATGAGGTGTTTCACATCTGTAAACTCAACTTTTTCCCTACTTGTTACATACTAAGGGTATGAACTCAAGTAATGATGAAAGAAAAAGAATAAATGCGGAATGGAGTCAAAGAAATGATGGAATTTATTAGGATTTATTACGATGTTAATCTGTTGGTCAATTAAGTGAATTAAGTTAAGTTGACCTGGTGATCACTCTACTCTACTGTAGGCGTTAGTTTGGACAGTTGAGACGCTAACGTATGCGACGTGTCTACTGTCAAGTGTTTGTCATCTGGATCAGTGACACTTGTGCTCTTTACTTCACAAAAGATCATGATAAGAAGCATACACTACAGGTATGCGGTTTTGCTTATTACCCAAGTACAGATGTTTTTTTTTTATTTTTAAATATAGTTATTATTATCACGTAGTACTCATTTTAATTGATGCCTTTTGTAATAATATATAATTGTGTAATACTATGATGATACCTATTTATACTTTTGATTTTATACTGTTCGTTCTCTTGAGACGAACAAAAGTATTCTTATATTGGAGTTAATATCATTTTTTATCTTTTACATTGAAAGAACTTGAACTAATAGATTTTTTTTGAACTTTCAAAAGAATTCATTTTGTACCGTAATGCTGTAATTAATATTTAATATTTGAAAAAAAAAGGAATCGTGGTAATTTTAATCTCATTTTTGAAATAATGAGCTAAGTTATTTATCATAGATGCTCGTTAAAAATTTACAAAAAAAAATTGAGAGAAAATAAATTGTGTAATTTTTTTTGTATTGATTCCTCCATCAAAATACGTAACAGTTTTTTATGAGTATTTCATCCATACACTACTTGTCAGTCATTTCCTATTATTTTCTTTTGAAGGCCAATGAACTAGTACTTTATTTATGAATGTTTTTCTGATTGCTCAGTAAACTCAATGAAAATAAAATTTGTTACATTCATTGTTGACTATATTTAATCTTTCAACATCATAAAAAGAAGTAATGTTAAATTTATAACGAAATTGATGATACAATAATGATTGTTGATTAATCATTAATAAAGGTTATTTAGAGGATATGATTTGGAAAAATAGTTGAATAAACAATTGAATAAAGTGAAAAATGCAACGATAAAGATTCACTATTATCGTAGATTACATGTATACTCTCGAGGTCGTCTGCTCGATCCTTCTAGCGGGCAATTAATTGACAAGGCAGCAAACCTGTCTATCCACTTCAGTGACTCACACACTAGAGCATCGTAGTCTCGTCTATTATCATCTAGAATCAGAACCTGATCTTTGAGGCATGAAAACGTGTAAAGAAATAGTAGAATGAGAAATACTTGAGAAGGAAATAGTGAACTGGATTTACGAGAAAATAGTTAGCTAAAGAAGAAGAGATTATTTGTATTTTACAAACGATGTGATTTGTTAAATACAAAGAAAAGTATTTCAACCTATTGAAACTTTTGTATTTATATTAGTTTATAAAACACTTAAAATATTTCGTATCACAATTGCATGTATACATGAAGAATTTACGTGATTTTATTTACCCTCTTCCTTTCTATTCCTTCTTTTATAATCATTCGCTTGAAACCTTTATCCTGTCCTTCGTCCTCACAACTCGTCAGGAACGCAGTGGCGTCCGCCGGATGTTACTCTCCACATTTCCCATTCCTCTCAAGCCACGGCCTCGTTTACCATTCACCTGCGGTCTATTCTTCATGTGTATCTGTATATTTCTCACCATTTACTTTATTCTGCTACGTCTTTTAATAACTATACCTACTATATAATATGTAGAAACTTTAAACCTTACTCCAAATTAAAGATCACTTTCTTGTCACAACTGCTCTCTTGTGAACATCTGTCCCGGAAAATGCTGCTTCCGATTTTTTTTTTTCCATGAGAAAAGGAAAACTGATAATATTTATAGATCTTTTAAGGTAATGAAGACGTCAATTTAATCTTTTTTAATGAAACATTTAAAGTATTTATAGAATAGTTTTTCCCTATATTTTAGAAGGTATTTTTGACGTTAAATGATGCAGCTTTTTTTAAGTATTGGAAAATTTCAAGTATTTAAAGCCTATATATTTATAATTTATCCAAATAATTAAATGCAAAATTAACTTGATATGAAAAAAACTAAGTTTCTTCATGTATATTTCTAATTCTTTTTTGCTTTTATTATAGAGGTTGGAATGTTATAATTACACTGGGTATTTGATTAGCATAAAATGTTCATTAAAATGCGGTTATCGTTTAGAAATAATTAAGTTGAAACAATGTCATTAGGTTAGGGTAATTTTCTTCATTTTATAAACAATAAATTTACTTGAAATATGAGCAAGTGAATAATTTCATTCTATTAATAATGATATTCACAACTCCATTATGCATCAGTGTTATCTTCAAGTATTGTTCATTGATGGAAAAAGGTTGTATGATGTAAGCTCTTTAAAAAGATGCTAAATTATGGGTTAATTTTCTAGATAAAAATTCTATTACAATCGAACTTTTTATTGATTATAAAGTATCAAGTTTTCAGTGAAATAAATAAATTGAAAAATGTTGTAAATTCAAGAAACTACTTAAAAAATAAAAGAATATCAACTCTTTGAATTGTACAAAATTTTAATCTAACTAATAAAATTTTATCTCTAATGATTGCCACTGTTCACTAACATGAGTTTACCTCAAGTTTTCTTGGAACATCAAAGTGTATTGGAAATATGTAATTGAAGATTCACAAAAGGGTTAAAGATCTCAATAAGGCAAAGCAAGATGATTTTAATGTGATGGTGGAAAGAAATAGTTAGAGATGGTCTTGGATGAGAAATCATGAGGTGATAAAAAGTGAATGGAAACTGGATATGAGTATAGAAGATATGTACCTATAGCTACTAGTCGTCAATGATGTTCATCGCAAGTCACTTGATCATCAAGCGTAAAATGATTCATAGTATAGATGATTACAGGAAGATATGTATATTTCATAGTTTGCTGAAGAAGCATTTTAAAAATAAATTTAAGTAATACTTATCCTTAAAACATTGTATATATTCATCTGATTGATAATTTATTGAACATGGTTATAATGATTCAGCATATAATGTACGAATGAGAAATGTCGAAAGAAATGTTTGGAAAGTATTGGAGTAAACTATAAGAGTGTGGGAGAAAGCAATAAGTTTAAAAGGTGGAATGCAATAGTAGACATACAGCAGCACACGTGTTCGCCATCTTCGATATTTTCCGAGTACTGAATCTTGTGGAATATACCATGTTCAGCTTACGTGCGTGCCAAGCTGCGTAAGCTTTGTATTAAGAATACTTGAGAGACTATAAGAGAGACATTTGGTTAAGAGAGAAAGAAATAAACGAAAGAGCGACACAAAAAGAGTAAGAAATAGTCAAAGAGAAAGAAAGAAAAAACGAATGAGGGAGCAAAGGGACTTGAAGAAAAAAGAAGAAGAAGAACTAAGGAGCCTTGCCGGGGGCGGTCAGTGGCCCCAAGACCACGAGACATTCTACTCTACTCTCTTCTTCTTACTTGTTACTCAAGTCTTCAATTTTTTTCTTCCTACGTCTTCGTGGTCACAAAGTCACCACACGTTTCTCTCTTCACTATGGAATAGACAGGTGAACCAACTGACGCTTATTTTTGCAGCTAAACTTGAAGAAAAAACTATTCAAGTCAGTGAGAAAATTCATTCTCTCTAGGGATTCTCAGCACTGTAAATGAACATTAAATCACTTATAATTTTCATGCTGCGTTTGGATACAAGCCACTTTCATTTGTCTAGACTTTAGATTCTGAATTGCTCCTTTATTTTATTACTTGGCTGTTCAAGAATATCGACGGAGAAATTTGTTTCAAAGTTTATGCTATATATTGTGGGGTAAAGGGAATCTAAAAACAGATTATACAGAGAAAAGTGGCGGAAATTACTTATTATACTCTTCTATATAGTTTACTGTTGATGGCACGTTCCGTATGCACTTTGTCTTGTTCCCTCGACACTTGGACTAACAGTTGGGTAATGATAAAAAAAGAAAACCCAAACATCCCATTATTATTATTTCTCTAGTATGGCTCGTGAAACCGACACACATATGTCCTTTTCTTTTTTCTCTCTAGGTTCATTCTCAATATGCATACTACAATCTGGAAAAAAAAATTGTAACGAAATGAGATTATTGGAGGGAGAATGTAAAAAACAGGTTGAATGTTGGAATTTTAATCTAAGTTGGTAAATAACAGGGAGATTACATATTTCTGTTAAGTTAATACGAGTTTTTTTTTTATTGTTGTGTTAAAAAGGGCATGAATTTATTATCTTTGAAAAAAGTTTAAGTTGTTTTTTGGAGTTAAGTTTAAGTTAAGATCAACTATTTAATATTCAAAAGCAAAAGATGTATCAATATTTTATCACCAACTAAAAAATATTTTTCATTAAAAGAAGATTACTTTATTTATTAATTTATGAAAAAACTATATAAATTTGAAAGTAAGTCGGTATTTAATTATTTGTGTTAATTAAAAATATATATATATGTTTGGATAATAAAAGTAATTGATATCGATAATTAAATAACGTTTGTTAAATAATTGTATTCACAGAACATTAGAGAGGTTGATCACCTTTAGAATGCAGAAAATTCACAAGTTAACACATAGCTGTAAATTCCAGTTCTGCACACAATCCTCGAGTTTTCGGTAGTAGAAGACGCAATGCGCAACGCTTTGCAGAGGTTTTCTCCCTCTCTTCTTTTCATTTCATATAACTATATAGCCTATTTTCTATCACTATCTTACTTCAATTGCCTCACTTTTATTTCTTTTATTCTCGTATTTTGGCAAGGTTAAAATACCCCCGAGCATTATATCTTTGTTGAAACATCCCTCACGTTGCTTTTTATGCATTTCTCCTGCCAACTTGTTTGCTTAATCGAATTCAACGTAAGTTGAATGAACTTCCTAGACTTCTACGATTAAATGTTCCATAATTGTGCTTCTATTCATTCATTTTTTTTTTACTTATATAAAAAAAATAATAATAATCAATTTATATTATGAATGTTAGTTAATTGATTGATATCCATTTATTCTGCTGGCAAAAAACATTCAATTGATCAACGTTTTTTCGTCTAGGAAGTGAAATCACTTACAAAAATGAATCTTTGAAATATGTTAAGTGTTCTCGGTCGATGATTGAATTTATTAGCTGATTTAAATCACAAGAAAGTGAAAAAACAACAAGAGAACTTTCTGTGCTATATGCTTAGGTTGGACGAAGCGCAATTCCGGTACGAATATAGCGACAACATATACTTGATATAAAAACGGAAATTAGCTCATCAGTTTAATTACCTAATTGTGCAAGATTGGAATCAATCTTGAAAATAAGATTACTCTTTTTGCTATCACTGAACATTAGTTACTTCATTAAATTATGCCAATTAACGTTTATCAACAAATTTATTTAAATCTAATATAATACAACTTCCTAATAAAAAATTTAAAATGTTTGGATTTATTTATTTGAAACAAAATCTATCAGGAAGAATCACTTTTGTAATGGTTTAAAATGGAAAGTTAAATGTTAAGTAACATCCTAGCTTTCATTAGACTTAAATTGATAATTTATTGACCACGAAACAAACTATTACATGAAGTAAGTTCTCATGATCTCAACAAATGTAAAATCGATTTGAAACCAAGTTAAATCGAAATGTTTCTAGGAAGTTTACCAGCCCTGTATCATGATTCCTAACTGACAAACGTCCCCTGTAGTTTAAACGGAATTCAAGTTTGCAGCTGTTCTGACTCGTGGGGTGGCAAATAGAAATTACAATAAGGGCTCTTGAGTACCCCAACGCTAAAAAAGGGTAGGCCAGGTGTTGAGAGTGATAGAAGAATCCACTTGATATCAAAAAAGCACGTATAGTGTGCTAATATAAAAAATATCAACCGTAAAATAGACACGTGAGAGCTGCACTGGCTGACAAGATTTTAATTTTTTGTCCAGTGATGACTAATATTTGATCAAAGTGATAGATCCCTTTGCTGTTATTCAACCTACTTTTGAAAAAATTGGTAATAATTTATCATTTATTCACAAAGGTATTCAAAAACAAATATTCATCAATGATTATTTGGATTATATTTACTTCATTTAATTAATCTACTCCAATTATTGATCAAAATCAAATGTTTCTGTATCATATGTTCAGTGATTGTGCTCCAAAAAATGTAGTTTTTATCATGATGAAGAAATATTTCAACCAGTGAGTATTATATCAGTGCTTACCACTGATGATAGCCTATCCTAGATAGAATCAGAATAGATCGATTAAAATGACGAGGAAGAAATAGAATAACCACAAGGAAAAAATATAGTAACAGACTGCTGTCTGTTGGTCTGCATTGGAGGGTGTAATGCTGATATTGGCTGGTAGTATAACATTACAGCCGACGATATGCCTTGGCAAACGTGATAAAAAGGCAGAAGGAATAGAACACTCAAGTTGTTTTCAAGAGCACTCTCTTGAATTTCATCTTTCTTGGCGCCGTTCTTGTTATATATTATATTTTCATTCTAATTCTCTTCTCTTTCCTTCCACCACTTTGCGCCAATATTTTAACTGCTGGCTGTGCAGTTAGTACGTGACTTTGATTGGGCACGATTAAAGCTCAATTGTTTCTCTTCATTGGAAATTTATTTCAAACGCTTGAGCAAACTCCACATCAACTGGCAGCAGTTATAAAGAGCAATGAATCGTTTGGCTAAACAGAAATATTTTTAAGACATCAATTTGCCTTTACAAACAGTCTAATATAACCATATAAATTGGAGATTATTATAACGGACAGCTTGTGGTATAAAATCGTTTTTTATTTCACAGTATGAAATTGTAAAATTGTTGAAAGTTATTCCAAGAAAACCAATTACATTGAAATACCTTAATTCTCTTGTTTAACAATAAAATGTTTCAAGTTGTTTGTTTGAATGGTTTATGAACAAAAAATTGATCAAAGTTTATGTTCACAAGCATACATTTGGAGTTTTATAGCTGCTCATTTTATATTTTATTGAAGTCATTCAGGGAGTTTGGGTTTAAAATCAATACATATCGAATTTTTTCAATATTCTTTCTACCTTTACTCATTTTAAACTCTCATTTGATGATATATACTTGAAATGTCTACAAATGTTCGATGATAATTATTATTTCATCATTACATTCACATGGATGTAATATTGAAAGTACTAACAGAGTCTCTGATCCAAGATATGATTTGAAGAAATAATTCCAACAACAATTTTATCAGAAAATAATTTTAGTGATTAAATTAAGATTACCATATATGTATTGTTTTTACTAAAATCATCAGGAAAGTTATTTCATCATAAAACAAATTTGGAGAACAGTATTCTTCAGTTTCTTTCATTACTTATCATTATCAAATATTTTATTTCTCAATTTTAATAGATGTAAGTTTTCAAGTATTAAATCATTAAAGCTAATATGAAGTAAATAATATTTTCTTTCGAATCATGGGTATTATTATCATGCCTAAAAAGAAATATGAAACTATCTAAAAAGTTAAATGAAAGAGAAATACTACAGAACTGTCATTTAAATTCTTTGATCTCCCATTCTTCATGAATATGCCCTGACTCACGACGATGCCTATATGTTGAGTAAGAGTAAAAGGACACATTGGGAAGGTTACACTATACGAGAATATACCTACATATATATATAAAGAGGAGAAAAGAATTTGTGGCTCTCACTGTAACAAGTATTCCATCAAAAAAGAATAATCGGTCAAGATCCGTTATTGAAAATGAGTCATTTTAACTATCACTAGATCAGTCATCATGCATGAATGCTTTTTTTTAAATTTGCAATTAATAAAATAAATGTACAATAATAACAGGATAAAATTATATCGTTTTAATTTAATATACTTGATGGACAAAGTATTATTCAAATAATCTATTTTATTGTATCAACCTTGAATACTTCTTATTATATAGGACTGTCAAGTAAAAGCCACGTTCTCATCAACTCTTTTAGTATTGATAGCCTCTTTGTCCGGCTTCTTACTGAGTCTTTCCCCACTTCCTCAGCTTATCTGACTACTCTCCATTAAGTACTTCTTTTAGATCATCATTTAGACCTCTTTCACTGCTTCATACTGCGAAAATTCATCAAAGTCTCTTTTATGTAGTATATCCGTTGAAAAAAAGAATTAATTTTTTTTTAAGATAGTGAATGACTTTTTTTATATTACTCTGAAATTTAAATGTTTATTTCAATATTGCAGAATCTCTTCAAGAGCCAAGATTTATCATTCAACCATCTGTAATAAGTAAAATTCTGATAGAGACCAGGCCAAAGATTCTCCAATGTCAAGCTCGAGGTAAGTGTCAAAATCAATAATAAAAAATAATTTTCTATGATTATGCTAAATATCTAGAGATAGATTTTCTTTTTTCCCTTTGAAAATGTTTATAGACGATATTTTTGTTATTATTTGTATATTAAGGAACGAAAATACGTAAAAAGCGACCTACGATCGAATGACGTAGGGTAAATGAAGCCATAAAACTTGAAAGTTAGAGAGACAAGAGAAAAAAAGAAGGGTGATGGAGGAAAGAATTGTAATTTGATAAATGAATAAAGTCTAAACTAACAGAGTTTTTTTTTCCTTTTAGGATATCCTCAACCAAAGTACAGGTGGTTTAAGGATGGCGTTGCTCTTAGCAATGAGTTGACATCAGAATTGGTTTGGCGAATTTATAATTCTAGCAAGAACGATGCTGGAGTTTATTATTGTGTTGCTACCAATGATGTTGGATCTGTCTTCAGTGAACGTGTTCCATTTTTTGTTGCCTGTAGGTTTTTCAATTTTAAATTTTAAATTAAAAAAATTTTTTTTTGAATTAAATAAAATTGAATAGAGAATAATTAATTATCGATTTTTACAAAATAAAAGTTAAAAGAATATTTATTAGTAGATAATTATAGACCATAATATTATAACTTTATTACAATTGACTGATTATACATATGTAGCTGGTAAATGTCTATTATCTATTTAACCTCATTCAATGGTGGTCATCTTGGATAGATTAGTTTAATCTAAATGAATTTAAAAATAATTTTAAAGATCGATTTACTATCGCATACAAATTTTTGTAAATTTATTATGACAGTGTATTTATTGAAACATACATCAAACGAATGAGATAGATTTTGTATACAATATAAGTATGCCAAAAATAAGTCTGAAGAAAAAATGAGGATAAAAAACATGATTTATCTATGTTTAATTTGTAGAGTAATTTTTATTTATTTTCTTCTGAAATAATTTATAGAGGGTTCTTATTTGAAGTAAGGGAAAAAATAATCTTGTTGATTCGTTTGTAATGATTAACACATATTATAGAATGAAATTGCTATTAATTTTTTAATCCAATTACAATTATATTATTAATCAACAAACCCGCATTTTAAAACATGATTTATTAAAAATAAATTTAATTATAATTAGATATGGGAGTCTTCAAGAATCAAACGGAAAAAGAAGTTACTGTAAATTATGGGGAAGCAGCAATTCTAGAATTACCACCCATAGAGAGTCATCCAGCACCAGACGTCACCTGGTCAACGCCAGAAGGTCCTCTCCCCTATGACATTAAATACGTAACGAATCAAGGCAACTTGATTATTTTAAGTGCTGATGATAAAGATGAACGTTCATACAGGTAGAACTTGAAGATTTTTGTTGCTCTTTTATGATTACTTATTGTTAAGAATTACTACAATATCATATTTTATTGCTCAGAGCTCGTGCTATGAATACACAAGTTGGCAAGGAAGAATACAGTCCATGGTTTAAACTAAAAGTTGTTGGAGATCCAAATGTTGAAATAGCTCCGACTATTGTTGTTCCACCGAACGATACGCAAATTATCAAACATCAACCTGTTACTTATCTTGACTGTATAGCAAATTCCAGGTAATATTTTATTTTATCTCGCACTGAAGAAATATCGTTTTTTTTAATACTAATTAAGTGATTGTTATTTAATAACAGATCTCTTCACGAGTTACAAGTTTTATGGAGTAAAGATGGGATCCCGATAGAAGACGCAAGAATTTCATATAGTCTTAACGACCTATGGAACAGGACTCTAGAGCTTATTTCTGCTAATTTGACTTACACAGGAATCTACACATGTCATGTTTATCTTCGTAGTGGAGATTATCCAATGATTAATGCCAGCGCCAAGGTTGATGTTTTTGAAAAGCCTACATTCGTTAATGATCTGAAACGAGAAACACATGGGGATTACGGATCAACGGTAGTGATACCGTGCGATGTTGTTGGCGTACCTACTCCAAAAATTAGCTGGTATCACAATGCAGAGTCAATTGATCCATTTATTGGCTCTAGGTAAATTAAAAAACTCTTGTATGAAAATTATTATTAATTTTCCATTAGGACATTATTGTAATGAAGTCAATTGTTGAAATTTGTCATTTCTTTACGTTCTGAGAAAGCATATGTAGTCCAGTGAAGTCCATTATGTGCGCCAAGACTCATTTTTATATTTTTTATTCATCTTAGTGATTTGTAAATTATCTTGCATTAAAATATTTGTTCCGTAAAATGATACAGTATGAATATTTTTACTATTTATTTATTACAGATATAAAGTTGGAGATGATGGCTCTCTGATAATCGACAGATTGACGATGGATTATGCGGGAATATTCCAATGTTTAGCATCTAATGATGCGGGCGAATCATCAAGTTATACATGGTTGAAAGTAAAAAGTAAGTACAAAGTATATAAATACTGTTTATAGTCTAGACATCAATATTCATCTGAAATAAGATATCTGTTGATATGATTACTTGTCACCTGCGTTTTTAAAGCATCAACGATGCAATTGACATATGTTTTTATTGAAAAAACAGTGAACAAAAGTCCTGAGGTGAAGAGGGTAGCCCGATGGGTTTCCGGCTACAGAATAGTGAGAGTTCGTCAATCCGACCGCCACTTTGAGTTCACTCACTATCCAGAGAGTAAGGCTTATGAGGAGATAACATGCTATTGAAAGAGAGATAAAGCTTTTGTTTTGACCTAGTTTGAACACGATTTGTAGACTCTACGTTCGAAGAAAAATGTTTTATCACTTATAGGCACAGCTTGACATCGTGCGAAAACACTTTAATCATTTGCTTGTTTATTTTTTTATCAAATGCATTTTCACATTTTTTTGTCTGCATTATTTTTTAATTTTTTTCTCATTTTTGATGTTCATCAAAATCCCTTAGATAATTTATCTGTCCTTTTAATCCAATTTAGAGTAGTTTTAAATCCAGGAATGCTGACAAATGAATTTAGATATCATTTTTCAATTCATGACAAGGAAGTCATTGGGATACGCATCTGTTTTATTTTATGTTTTTTTTTAGCTACTTAAGTTCACTTTTTATATCACGCATGGCATTTACTCGACTATTTTAGCACTCAGTTATTTAAAAATCACTTTTTTTCCTTTACAGCATCTATTCCGATAATGGAAACCAGTCCTCGTAATTTGACTGTTCTGGATGGCAAAGACGCAACAATTGTGTGTCGAGCTGTTGGTGCACCAATTCCTAATACAACCTGGATATTTAATGGTATTTAATATTATTAAAATTATTCTAAAGAATTTATTGATCATTTGTTTTAGAACATGTTTTATAATTTGATTTTTTTTTCAGATACGATTCCCGTTGAAATTGCCGGAAGAGTTCGACTTCTTGACACGGGGGATCTTCAAATATCTTCAGTAAATGTCAACGATGCCGGAAAATATACCTGCATACGTTCAAACGATGCTGGATCTGTTAATGGATCTGGTTATCTTTCAATTCATGTTCGTACTCAAATCATTCGACCACCAAGTGATACATCAGTACTTTTAGGGCACACAGCCAAGCTAGAGTGTAAAGTATCTAATGATCCAAGCGTACCTTATGACATTGATTGGTTCCACAATGCTCAATTAATCAATCGAGCAAGTTCTCGAGTAAAAACACGCCATGATGGCACTCTAGAGATTGGAGCGGTTCGCGCATCTGATGTTGGTGAATATACATGTTCCGTAATATCCCCAGGAGGTAATGAAACTCGTAGTGCACGTTTAAGTGTCATAGAGCTACCATTTGCTCCGATAAATGTCATTGCTGAACGTGTAGAAAGTATATCGCCAAGAACAGTGAATGTTAGCTGGGTTCCAGGTTTTGATGGCAATAGTCCAATCAAAAAATTCGTTGTTGAACGTCGGGTGGTTCCGGAAACTGGCCCTATTGCCGATTCGTTGTCCAACTGGGTAGTAGAAAATAATAATGTATCAGCACAATTACGATGGAGTTTATTAAAGGATTTAAAAGCTGCTGCTGCATATCAATTCCGAGTTACTGCTATAAATTTAGTAGGAGAAAGTCCGCCTTCGGAACCAAGCAATGTAATTATATTGCCCCAAGAACCACCATCAGGTCCACCTGTTGGATTTGTTGGATCTGCGAGATCTGATTCTGAAATCATAACTCAATGGCAACCGCCCCTTGATGAACATTGTAATGGACATATTCTTGGATATATATTGAGGTATAGACTTCACGGATATTACAAGCAAAGTCCATGGACGATGCAAAACATCACCAATGAAGCGCAAAAGAATTATCTTATATCGGATTTAATAACTTGGAAGGATTACATCGTTCAAGTTGCTGCTTATAATGAAAAAGGAATTGGAGTTTATACAGATGGGTTAATAATAAAAACTAAGGAAGGTGTTCCTGAAGCACCACCAACGAATATACGAGTGGAAGCTATTAATTCAACAGCAATTAAAGTTTGGTGGAAACCTCCTAATCCTCAAAAAATAAATGGAATTAATCAAGGATATAAAATTCAAGCTTGGACTGGTGGAAATTTTTCCGAAGAAAATGAATACAAGTCAATGAAGGTTCCTCCAAGTCTTTTTGATCCTCTTGCTGAACAATCAGCCCTTATGACTGGTTTAAAAAAATATACGCCGTATAATATAACTGTTCTTTGTTTCACTGATCCCGGTGATGGTCAAAGAAGTAGTCCCATTCAAGTAAGAACATGTGAAGATGTTCCAGGAGAAGTAGAGAACCTTCAATTCCACAATATCAGCGATCGTGCATTAACAGTCAAATGGCAACCACCAAGTGAAATGAATGGTGTCTTAACAGGCTATCAGCTTAAATATATGATCAAAGACTTGCCGGAATCTCTTAAAGTTTTGAATTATTCAGCAGACACATTATCAAGTAACGTAGAACATCTCCAACCAACAACACATTATAAGTTCGAAGTAATTGCTTGGACATCTAAAGGACCAGGAAAATCTAAAGTTGCTACAATTCAATCAGGAGTTGAACCAGTACTTCCAGAACCACCCTCAAAGTTGGCTTTATCAAATATTGATGCTTTTTCGGTCGTTCTTCAGTTTACTCCAGGCTTTGACGGAAATTCATCAATTATTAAATGGACAGTACAAGCTCAAACAAAGAGAAATACCACTTGGTACAATATTTATGAAGTCTCTGATCCTGATGCTAGCACTGTCACTGTTGGAGGATTGATTCCATTTATGGAATATAAGCTTAGACTCATTGCTAACAATGTCGTTGGTGCCTCTAAACCTTCGGAACCAACGAAAGAATTTCAAACTATTCAAGCACCACCCTCTCATCCCCCAATGAATGTTACGGTACGCGCCATGAGTGCTACAGAATTACGAGTACGTTGGATTCCTCTACAGCAGGTCGAATGGTATGGTAATCCACGTGGATATAACGTTACTTATACAGAAGTACGAACTAATAAATCAAAAAGTATTGCAATTGAAGATCATACAGCAAATTCTTATGTTTTGGAGGATATGGAGGAATATGCTGTGTATGAAATTATTATGCAAGCTTATAATGATGTAGGATTTTCAGTACCAAGTCCAAAAGCTGTAGAAAGAACTAGAGAATCCGTACCATCAGTAGGCCCATCAAATGTTGAAGCTAATGCTACATCATCAACGACAATTCTTGTCAAGTGGGGTGAAGTTCCTGTAGAACATCAAAATGGTCAAATTGAAGGCTATAAAGTCTATTATGGACCAATTGGAAAATCACCGTTTCAATATAAAAATATTCCTAAAAATACAACATTTACGACCACTTTAACAGAGTTGAAAAAGTTTGTACAGTATCAAATTCATGTCTTGGCGTATACAAGACTTGGAGATGGTGCTTTAAGTACACCACCAATTAGAGTTCAAACATTTGAAGATGTTCCAGGACCTCCATCAAATGTCTCTTTACCTGATGTTAGTTTCTCTACAGCAAGAATTATCTGGGATACGCCAGAAGATCCAAATGGTGAAATATTGGCTTATAAAGTGATGTATCATTTGAATAGTAGCCAAGAAAGACAATATTCTAAGGAAGAAGAAGCATCCGCAAGAACATTTACTGCCACTGGTCTAGAGCCAGAAAAATATTATATGTTTTCAGTGACAGCACGTACAAAATTAGGTTGGGGTAAAACGGCATTTGCTTTAGTACTTACAACAAATAATCGTGAAAAACCTCAACCTCCGTCAACACCACAAATCAGTCGATCACAAGTTCAGAGTCGACAAATTACCTTTTCTTGGAATCCTGGACCAGATGGATCTGCTCCATTACGTTATTATACTGTGCAAAAATCTGAAAACTCAGGACCTTTTCAAACTATTTCCGAACGTGTTGATCCAACTTCAACATCTTATACAGCAGACAATCTAAAACCGTTTACATTGTATCAATTCCGGATTCAAGCAACAAATGACATTGGACCATCAGATTGGAGTGGAGAGTCTTTGCAAGTTCAAACACTTCCAGCAGCTCCTTCTAAAGGTGTTACAGGACTTAAAGTTGTTCCTATAACTACAACAAGTATTGAAGTTCATTGGGACATGATTGAAGAGGTACACTGGAGTGGAGATCATGAAACTGGAGGTTATAGAGTTGTTTATCAACCTCTTTCTGATTTTCCAACTGCTCTTCAAGCCACTCCAAAGCAAGAGATTTTAGGAATTAATAAAACAAAAATGATTCTAAGTGATTTAATGGAGGATAAAAACTATGAAATCGTTGTATTACCATTCAATTCCGAAGGAGATGGTCCTCCAAGCCCTCCAGTAACTGTTTATGTTGGAGAAGCTGTTCCCACAGGTCAACCTCAAAATCTTGAAGCTAAACCAATTTCTTCAACCGAGGTTTATCTTAAATGGAAACCACCAGAGGCTCATATGCAAAATGGTGATTTGTTGGGCTATAAAATTTTCTATTTAGTGACAGATTCACCTCAAGTACTTGAGAAAAAACAAGAAGAAGAGATTGAAGTTGTTCCTGCATCATCTCTCCAACATAGTTTAGTTTTTCTTGATAAATATACTGAATATAGAGTTCAAGTTTTAGCCTTCAATCCGGCTGGTGATGGTCCTAGAACACCACCAATTACTGTAAGAACTACACAAGACATTCCCGGACCTCCAGGAAATCTTCAATTTACTGAAATTACAATGACAAGCATGAAAGTTACTTGGGATCCACCGAAACTTCGTAATGGTGAAATCGTTGGATACATCGTGACTTATGAAACTGCAGAGCAAAATGACAAATTTAGCAAACAAGTTAAACAAAAAGTAACTGAAACAAGTCTTCTCGTTCAACCTCTAGAAGAAGAAGTAACTTATACATTCATGGTTCGAGCATTGACAATTGATTTTGGTCCTCCAGTGTCAGGAAATGTCACAACTGGGCCTCAAGAAGGTTCTCCAATGGCTCCGACACATCTTGAAATTTCTAAGACAGTTTCCAGTGTTGAAATGAAATGGAAAAATGGTGCTTCTGGAAAAGGACCTATTCTTGGATATTATATCGAAACACGCAGAAAAGGTAAGATAATTTAACTTTATTAATAATATTTAATTTGAAGTAAATAAATAAAAATGGGGGAATCATTGCTATATCATATTTTTTCTGACACAGCCATGGAAGATTGGCAGCATTGTAAGTGAAACATTACCCTCGATTGAGTTATTAATTGAATTATTGATATAATTACATTTTTTTAACCATAAGATGCATGAGCTTTTCTCATGAGACGAATATCCCCTTGTGTACTAATTTAACAGTATTAGTAGCTATTAATTTGAGTGTGTTATTGAGTAGTTTTATTCGTATTATAACAGATTTAATTGATTAATGAGATTGAAGAAAACTCTTGTTATCAACAATAATCATTATTAACATAATTTATTTGTTTGTCAAACACAGATGAATCTCGATGGCAAACAATTGCAAAGACAACCAATGGACTTCTCTATGAATTTACTGTTTCTTATCAAAATCTTCTTCCATCAACATCATATCTCTTCCGAGTTATTTCATATAACAAATATGGCATTAGTTATCCTGCATATTCATCAGAGACAATTTTAACGCCATCAAAACTCTATTTAGAGTATGCATATCTGCAACATCGACCATTTTATCGTCAAACCTGGTTCATGGTCACACTTGCTGCCACTTCAATTGTAATTATTATTATGGTAGTAGCAATTCTCTGTGTAAAGAGTAAGAGTTATAAATACAAACAAGAAGCTCAAAAAACACTAGAAGAATCAATGGCTATGGATATTGATGATCGCCAAGAATCTGACCTTTCTTTATATCGTACACGACCTTCAGGCGGTCTAAGTATTGCCAACGGTTGTGGAACTTTAAGTAAACGTAATACTTTAGGAAGGAAATCAATGCATCCTCCACCACCACCATTACATGGTAAATCACCTCCAAGACCTTCTCCAGCCTCTGTTGCATATCATAGTGATGAAGAAAGCTTGAAAGGTTACGATGAAAATCCAGATGATAGTAGTGTAACAGAAAAACCTTCTGAAATTAGTTCGACAGATTCTCAGGTATTTCAGATAGAATGATGATTTTTTTTAAACATATTTCTAGAATAATTCCTTGATTAATTATTTTAATTATTTTTTTGTAGGGTTCGGAAAGTGAGAACGAGAGTGTTCAATCAGATCCCCACTCGTTTGTCAATCATTATGCAAATGTTAATGATTCATTACGTCAATCATGGAAACGTCAGAAACCAGTACGAAATTATTCATCTTATACAGACTCAGAACCGGAAGGAAGTGCTGTAGTAAGTCTCAATGGTGGCCAAATTATTATGAATAATATGGCAAGATCGAGAGCTCCACTGCCTGGTTTTTCATCATTTGTTTAAAAATTATTTATTACTAAGGAAAACAAAAATTTACTAGCAGTTAATATTCAATATTGTGATACAGTTCATTAGATTATTATTATTAATATTAATAATTTATACAAGCGATTTGTCAATCAATCACAAGAGTGTGACGAAAGATAATATTTAAGTGCTTTAGATAGATATTTTTACTTCCATAATTGGATTATGAAGCTTTATATATACGTATCACTGGATGTATACATTGACAATTTGTCATTTCATATCAATTAGAAGTTAGGCAAGCGATCTCTATGAATATTAATACATATTAGTGCCACTTTTTTTATCATAACTCATCTAAAGATTTCTCACTAAGAAGAGTATAAAAATATATCTTAAATATTCAAGAGAAATTTTAGAATCTAGCCATTTGTAAATGAATCATGCTTTTTTTATATACAACATACTTTTATAAAATCATTCATATCATTGTTTCAATAATTTACTGACAATGTTATAGAAGATGATAAATTATATTGAGTACTCGAAGACGAATGCTTGTTAATAAATAATTTTATTAAAAACTTTCTTTAAAACGATTATTGTAAATACGCAATATTATTTGACTGAAGTTAATATTTACTTTTTTATATTAATTATTATGAATATGCTACTTTAATAATGAAATATTGGTAGCTAATTATTATGCCTTAGAATTTGTATTTAAGTATTTTTGTAAGTTTATTTCAAAATAAGTTTTAAGCTAAAAAGTCTGATTTTTATCTTTTCTTATGTATTTCTATTGCTTTTGAAAAGCATTTATCAATAATGAAAATCAAGTGCCTAAAGAATGGCAATTGGGGATATGCATCGAATTTTGCATATTTTATACTCCAATTTTTAGTTCAAATTTATGTCATGAATTATTTATATATTATAATTAATAAATGATCTATGTAACTACCTTATAAGTTCAAAGAATTTCAAGATGTCATAATAAAAAAGGGAAGAAATCCATTTTTAAATGTAAAATAATGTTTTCAATACACCAATATTGCATTTAATAAAAAATTTATGAAAAATTTATCAATAATCAAAATTATGTACATTTATTTCTTATTCAATTATATTGAATAAGTTATTTTAAGAATAAGTTTTCACATTTTTTGTACCAACCTACAAGATTGGAAGGCAATTTTTCTACCAAAGATTGTTTCACTGCTGACCAAGCTGCTAAATCAGAAATTCCTGGTTCGTTGTGATCAGAAAACCACGTATTGGATTTCAAGCTTCTGTTCAATTCATCTAATGTTTTTTGCTTATTTTCTTGACTTTGGTGGATCAGTAGATTTGACAGGTCAAGAATTTTATCAATTTTCATTGTCTCCTGTATTGATTCAGGATTCTCATATGTTCCATCATTGATAGATCGGACTAGATATCGAAGAAAATTTGATTCACCGATTATAGGAAATTTTTGAACACCAGAGATTATAAGTTCGGTGTTGGGAACTGAAATCGAGCAATAAACTTGTTAACTATATCTGAGATACATAATATTTGATTAATTCCTCTAGTGACTAAATAGTTTCAAAAAATAAATCTATCAAAAACTACCTTCTTTCCAAATCAGAATTATATTAATTGAATTCGCTTTATCATTGGATCGAGTGTTTTCGAATCCTTTTGGTATTTCAGATTTAATAGTGGAATGAATGAATGGTGATATTTTAAAGTCTATATCAGTCCAAAGTCTGCCTAGAGCTAAAAGTGAATAACAAGGTTTTGATCGTGATACATTTAGCACTATTTCAGGAACAGAATGAATCTGCAAAGCATTGGTAATATTAAAATATTCGTTTTTAAATATTGATTATGTTTAAATACTCATTTAATAAACAGAATATTTACCTGATACCTTATTATAGGAGTGACTGATTGAACTTTTTGATTGTTATTCTTATTTAAAACGTTACAAAGTGTTAAAACTTGGTTTTTAAGTTCTGCTAATTGTACTAGAATTTTTTTCTGTCTTTCCTCTAACGCTGTTACTTCAGCTGATGGAGTCTGAAAATATGAATATTTTAAAGTAAACAAATGCAAATCTTCAAAATTGACATATACTTTCATGTGTAAAGCTTAAATGAGAATGTATTTGATAGATAATTTAATTTAACAATTAATGTTTGGTTATACAAACTTATATTGGTGAGAATTTTTGTAAGCAAATATATATTTTGTATTCTAAGATAAAATCTCAAAAATTAATATCAGTTCACATTTAAAATGTGAATAAATAATAAAAATAATATTATATGACAGGAAATGAAGAAGAAAAATTTGGAGGGGAAAGGAGAGGAAGCACATCGATCAAGCCAACAGTGAGAACCATATTCTCTCAGATCGAGTGATTAGTGACCGTTGAAATTTCGGGAAGAATTCACGCCAACGTTGTTCAAAGAACTCATCTTTTTACGGGAAAAAGCCATGGCAGCTCCACGTGTAAGTCTATTAATTAAACCTGTATTTGAATTTTTCGACGCTAATTTTTTTGATAGCTTTATATTTGCCATGAACATTAAATAATATAAACCTTAAGAGAATTTATAAAGTGGCCAGTAACCTCTGAGACTATTCTGCACTTCAGTTTCAAGTCGCTATCGTCATGAATATTTTTCATCTCGTACATACATATCGGACGGTTAATCGTTATATCCTGATCTATTATCGGTTTGAGGCTATACATTTTTACCATTATTTTTGTATTTATTTTTTCTAATATAATTCACTATTATCACTTGATATAATTTCTCAACATAAAAACGTCTTTTTTTCACACTTTTCCAGTTTTTCAATTTTTCACGGCAGCCATTTAAAATGTGCACATTACACCACATGCGTGATATGAGATTTGCCCCCACCATTCATTCTATGTTTTCTTTTTAAAATGGACGTCATATTGACAACTTTTACATCATTCTAATTAGATTGAATAATTTAAATTGTTTAAAAATTCGATTTTATTAAATAATGATGAAAAAATTATAAAGATCTAAATAATGCTTAAAATGTTGATGATTAAAATTATCTGAATGAAAAATTCATTTTGGAGTGATAGAAGAAAAAAGTGCGGATATACTACGTGATTCATTTATTGTTTAAAACATTATTTTCTTGTATTAAATTATTTATTTTGATTATGATTCAAATCAAATTTTTTATCAGCTTATTTTCAACAAATATTTTTCAATAACTGTGATCCGGAAATCATTTTATTTATGGAAGAAGATAATAGTAAATAATTTTTAAACAATTTAGTTTATTTTGAAAATTTTTTTTTTAATTAAAATTTCGTTTACGTAAAATTAAAAAATTTTTTTTATTTTGATTTATGGACCTTTAAATAGTTATTAAAAATTAAATTTTCCTAAAAGGAATGAATTTTTGAACTTTTTCTTTTCACTTACATCGCATATTTTATTTTTTCACAGTAGATGGCAGTTTACAATAAGGTTTGAGCGATAATATTTCCTTGTTCTCAACAATAGTGTAACAAGTGATAAAATAAATTAATAGAAAAGTTGAATAAGTAAATGAAATGATTTTGAAAATGATTTGAAAATTGAAAAAATGTAAAAACTGCTCGAAAAGCAATTGGGTACAGAAAAAAGTGGTGTCCTCTTGTGAGGTCTGAATAGAACTAAGGTTAGATGTGCGTCTTTTCGCGGTAATGAGCTGTTGCTCTGTAAACTAAGTTGTGTTTTGTCAATAAAAACATTGTTAATTATTTGCAAAATAAGAAATAATAATTAAATGTGATTCTGGTAATGAACTGTACAATAATAATCATATATTTGTTGTTTGAAGTGTGGTTAGAATTACTTTTTTTTTTCAGTTGAAACGCCATTACCGCCACCTGCAGTCGCATCAAGGCGAATTCTCGAGGCCCAGCAGGAGTCGTCGACGACGATTGGGTGACGCTTGTACTCAACAGCAGCACGGTTTTACGTGAATAATAAATTTTTGGATTAACCTAATAACTCGTAAGCTTAAAAAATTGGAAGTTTTCGAATCAAAAAATATCTAAAGTGAATTAATAGTGAATGAATTTTGTTTATTAGTATCTGGTGAGCCGGCAGAAATTGTGAACACTCGACATGGCGGCGTTTCCGTTGACCAATCAGAGATCGTCTCTCTAAAGCAATCGTCAATCTACCTTAGCTTATCCCCCTTTACGCTTTTCCCTCGCGTCAGTGAGTGCTCGTTAATTTCGTTTTTGTCTCGGTTGGTGAGCTACAAGAGAAGTGAAAGAGTGCGTTAGTGAGACGTCTGAAATTTTTTTAGACTATTCAAGACCTTGTGAACAGATAATTATTAGAAAATAGTGTCTTCTAAAAGTACGGGACACCATGGAAAGACTCTGTTTGGTCACATGACAAATGTGCAAAAAAATGGCGCAAAGATCAGAGTACAAACATGGGTTATCCTTTATTGCCGCGATATCAAGCGTATTTGTTTACAAGCGCGGGCTTTCATAAGCCACGTGTTACGTGACGTGAGTGTAATTGACTGTATACCTAATTGATATTGTTAAGAACGTAAAATGACTGGACGAGGAACAGGTAAACGGCGGGGACGACCGCCCAAGTCGGTGGTGATGGAGAGACCGAAAAAATTTCAACTTCATATGCTGAAAAAGCCTAAATATTTACAAAAAGATTCAGAAACACCAAGTTCACAACCAAGTACGCCTACTGCATCAAGAGCAGCATCTCCAGTCGAAAGTGATGGAAGCAAACGTAGTACCAGGACTAGAAGACCTCGAGGTGGTAAATCACGTAAAGGTGGACATGCTGGCCCTTATTCACGTCGAGGTTATAATACTAATGTTGATTACAATGATTCTGAGTATCATTATGGATCTGATTTTGGTGATGAATCTAGTGAAAAAAGTGACATTGATGATGATCCACTCCAAACTGATGAAGAATCCTCAGAGACACTTGAAGAGCCAGATCCTTCTAGTGATAGTGATTTTTCGTTATCTAGTTTTAGCAATACTAGTGGGACTCCACGAAAATCACTGTTAGGTCAACCAAGACCACCTAGTCCAGAACCTCTTTGGCTTCAAAACCGTGAACTCCCGCCATTAGAACTTCCTAAATCATCAGATGATCTTTTGATAGCTAAAGAATATGTTATGCCATGCTTATCCATCTATGAAGTTTTGAGGCATTTTAGATCACTTGTACGATTATCGAGCTTTAGGTTTGAAGACTTTTGTGCCGTTATTAATTGTGAAGATCAAACTAACCTTCTTGCAGAAATTCATATAATGCTAATTAAAGCTTTATTGAGAGAAGAAGATTCTCAACAAACACATTTTGGTCCTTTAGATCAAAAAGATTCTGTTAATGTGAGTTTATATTTTGTTGATTCCATGACTTGGCCTGAAATCTTGAGATCTTACGTAGAAAGTGATAAACAATTTGATCAAAATATTTTAAATATTCTTACCAATACTGAATATCCATTTACTACCATTGAAAATCGTCTTAAAGTTCTTCAGTTTCTTACTGACCAATTTCTCATAACCAACCCAGTACGTGAAGACTTAATTCATGAAGGTAATATGCATTATGATGATCATTGTAGAGTTTGTCATCGTCTTGGAGATTTATTATGTTGCGAAACATGTCCAGCAGTTTTTCATTTAGAATGTGTTGATCCACCTCTAGTTGATGTACCTACGGAAGATTGGCAGTGTAGTACCTGTAAAGCTCATAAAGTTACTGGTGTTGTTGATTGTGTGCCTGATGTAGAAAAAAATGGATTACTTTGTCGTCAAGAACACTTGGGATTTGATCGTCATGGCAGAAAATATTGGTTCTTAGTACGACGTATTTTCGTTGAAAGCGAAGCTGGTGAAGTATGGTATTATAGTACACCTTTACAGTTTGAAGAGCTAATGAACAGTTTAGATAAAAATGAAATGGAAGTTGCTTTGTATAGAGAATTATCCGATTATAAAGATGAAATTATTCGTCAAATGGAGTTAACAGAATCTTTAACAAATCAATTTAAAGGCAATAAAAAATCTTACTTTGAAGTAGAAAATGCAGCAATATTAAAAAAAAGAAAAGAATTACAAGAGATGAAAGAAAAAGAAGAAGCTGAGAAAAAAGAAAAAGAACGTCAAGGTAATGACGAAGATGATAAAAAACCTGATAATATTGAATCAGGTGGTGGTGAAAAATCTGAGGAAAAAAGTAATGAAAATACTGAAGAAACAATTGGCGATAGTGAAGTGTTTCCAAGTCAATCATCAGATAAGCCAAAATCTTCATCATCTTCTGAAGCAGGTGACGATGAGGATGGTGAAGAAAAAATTGGTAAAGATGGTAAAAAGCATACAATTTTAACAAGATCAAAAACAGGCTCATTAACCCCAAGAACTTTTAACATGGATGATTTAAAGAAAAGAACAGGAAATGATATAAAAGAAGATAATGGTGATAACGGTCGTTTGACTCGGCAAAAAGCTCATCAAATAGCTACAGGTACTCATTTGTTCAAGCTAGGAATGGATAGTAATTATAAATCGTATGTTAATCAATACACGACGAATCCTGTAGCTTTAAATAAGGCTCAAAGAAATGAAGAACGTGATAAAAAACGACATTTATCCCATAAATTTTCTCTAACTCAAGCATCAGAGTTCAAATGGGTTGGAACTTTGACTGGAACGAGAGCATTACTTGTAAGTACAATCAGACAAACAATTCTTCAGTTGGAGAGTAACATTCAAACACCATTTATGCATCCTAACTGGCCATTATTGAAGAAACCTTGGACAACAGCTGTTGGTGCTTGTGTCAATCCTAGAGACTTCGCACGTGCATTAATTGTTTTACAGGCCTGTATCAAATCTGTAGTATTCGCTAATGTTTGGCATGATCAGCTGGGACATGTAAAATTACAACGAGTGACAGCCCTTGAGCGTGAAGAGAAAAAAAGATTAGATAAAAAAGAGAAGAAGGAGAAAGAAGATGAAGAAGAAAGAAATCGATTAACTTATAACTTTGTTAAATACTCTCTTGGTTTAAAGCATCAGGTGTGGAAGCAAAAAGGTGAAGAATATCGAGTACATGGACAATGGGGTTGGCTTTGGATATCAGCAAGTCGTCGATACAAATCTGGAGATACATCTAAAGTGGGTTTACGAGCAGGACCACAAAAAATTATGGTTCAAATTCGTGATCAACAAGGTATTAAAATCTTAGCTTTGGATCCACCAACATATGAATTCCTTGTTCAAGAATATTGTGAGTCAAAAGCAGTTAAGCAAGAAGATTTAAAACCTAAGATCAAAGAAGAAATAGAACCGGAGCAACCTGAAGAAAAGAATGAAGTTGAGAAGGAAGAAGTCAAATCCGAAGTTAAAGAAGAAAAAGATGTAAAACCAGATAAAAAAGTAAATCTTTCATTTTTAGCTGGAATGAAAATAGAAAAAGTTTTCACTCCAATTGAACGTTTTGAAGAAATTGATATTATGAAAGCTCTGACGACACCTGGACGTCTTCATTATCCAAAAATCGCCAAAAAAACCAGAATAGATGACTTTTTAGCAAGAAGAACTCATTTAAAAATACTTGAAGAACGTCGTTTTTCACAGAATGAAAAATCTACAGAATCGAATATTAAAAAAGAAGATGGTGGAACTGATGCTGAAAATGAAGATAATGATGATCGATCACTTCAAAGTATGTTAGCTGGTAAAACAATAAATAAATCTTTACCTCCAGCTGTGAAAGAGATTTTGATCCCTGTTGCAAAACGTTTTCAACAGGTGAGAACACATTATGCAAATATCATGAAGCTTGGTAAAGGGAATCGTTGTTATTCTAATTACTGTAATATGACAACACCGACAAGAACCTTGATTACTAATCAAAGTTTGACACCGACTTGTTATTCTCCAATTTGTCTACAGAAAGCTAGACTCAAACGAGAATTGGTTAATCTCCTTCGTAAAGCAAATGCGTTAAATAATCAAACATCAGCTGGATTATCTCCAGCCATAACCACCGTAACTAAAAAACCTAATGAAGAACCTAAAGATGCTATCAAGAGAGATTTAGAATCTGCTGTTGCTTTAGCAACTCATTGCACAGAGGAAGCAGCAGCAGCTAATATTGATAGTCCTATTGTCAAAAAAATAAAATTAGAAAATGAAGAAGATAAGAAAGTTGAAATCACGAGTACTGTAACAAAAACTGTAACCACAACTACAACAACAACGACATCAAAAACTGTAAAGACTGTAGATGGTGTTGTAAAAAGTGTTCAAGAAAGTGAGAATGCAAAAAATTTAATAAATTCAACAGAAGTTAAAACAGTTAATAGTAATAGTAGTACAGTGGTGACGATTGTTAATCGGAGAGGAAGAACAGTTCAAAGAAGTACGATGGCTACTGAATTGAGTGCTGATGGGACGACGAGAGTCTATACTACTGTTAGTACTGAAGGAAAAATTTATTTGAAGAAAGTTGCAATCTCTTTGGCCGATCGAAGAAAGAAACGTACGCCCGTTAAATATCCGTTATGCTCAACCTTTTGTACTAAAGCGAAGCAAAGAAGTATACTATTACTTCCACAAAATGAACTACGAAAGCTTGCTAGAGGTGGTGGAAGAGTATCTGTTCAAGGATTCCATCAATTAGCTAAGGTAAATATTTTATTAATTATCTCATTCTATGTTTTACATAATATTTTTGATTAAATTAACTTAATTGATAATTTTGGCAGGCTAATATGTCAGTGTGGCCTTACCCCTGTCCAAGGCCTCTTTTCAAAACATGCTGGTTATATCGTACTGTAGGACTAAAATCTTTGGCAGCTGCTGCATTGCAATTGAGAATACTTTGGGCTTGTTTAAGATGGGATGATATGGCTACAAAGCCACTTTCATCTGATGGAAAACATCAAGTTACTACTGATACTGAAATTATGTCTTTGGAGATTTTGAAGCATCGACATGTTGGTCAATTTATGGACAGAACTCAATATTTACGACGAAAAGTTGTCATTCCATTGGAACTTCCGAAACAAATTCGAGAAGTGACGTCAATAAGAAGTGGATTGAGAAAACGAAAACGACCTGAATCACCGCAAAGTACCGAACCTCAAGTGAGTGAAGAGTGGGTTGATGAAGATAAACTAGAGCTTTGGGAAATCAAGCAGTATGGTGACAGGTAAGAATATTATTGTTAGCTTATGGGTTTTCTAGCTTTCCCATCCACAGTTAACACCTTTCACAACTAACACAATGCTTTCGTCGTGTCTTTTTCTTTAGGTTAGAAAAGGCTAATGCCCAAATTATTACTAGGAGTCGATCAGGTGGACCTCAACAATCAATTATGGCTGGAGCAAATCGAACTTCATTGTCTGGATCAAGTGATCAAGTTAGTGGCAAAGCTACCCCTGAAGAAATTAAAGAAAAAATTGAACAACAATTAAGAATTCAGAGAGCTGCTCATCAACAAAAAAGAGCTCTTGAAAATACAATGAAGAATCAAGCGAATTCTTCACCAATTTTTAAAGTTGCAACTCCCAAAACAGGTGAGATTTTTATTACAAAAAAAATTTTTTTTTTTTTTATCAAAAATATCATTAGTATCATTATTATCATTCCAATAACCAATTCAATTTGAAATATTATTTTACAGAACCTCTCAAAATTGTAACTAAAGTTGGAATACCAGTGAATCCAAATACTCCACATGGAAAATCTCAATTAACGTCTCTCTTAACAACTCCAACGCAAAATAAAACTTTTATCGGTACACGACGTATTTTTATGACGAAATCAGGTATAGCACCACGAACTGTGGTTGCTGGATCAACTAGTATTCTTCCAAAAACCCAATCACTGAATCAAACAAATGCCAATCAACAATCCTTGATAAAAGCTGCAAATACAACTAATTCACCATTAACACCGGTACAACAACGAGTACAAATTCTACGTGGTCCAGATGGTAAATTACAAGTCCGAGGACTTATGCCAGGACAACAGCTCGTACAATTGCCTGATGGCAAACTTCATGTATTAAATACAAGTCAAACAACTTCGGCATCACCACTTACATTAACAGTAAATCAATCGACGCCCACTGCAACATCTCAATCTAATGTGAAGACCATTGTGACTAAAGTAACTCCAGCTAAAGGAACTCCAACTAAAAATATTACTCCAAATCCTCAGAGTGTAACCACTCCTCAAACACCAAAAATAAAACAACAAACTATTGCAATAGCTTCTAATGCTACAGCAGTGTTTACACCATCCAAAAATACATTTGTAGTTGCTAATCCAAGTCCAATAGTTATGAATAATGCTAACTTTGCACAACAATTGGCCGCCGGAAAAGTTGCATTAGCCACTGTTGGGGGTCAGCATGTTATTATCAAAGGTGCATCTCCCGGTAATCAATTAACACATTTAAATTCGACGGGTACTGGACTAGTTTTAAAAACTAATGTTCAACAAAAAACTCCAGTCGCAGTAGTACAAGCAACTTCTAATGTTATAACTTCAACGATAGCAACTCCATCAGTAACTACACCAACAGTTAGTACAACAACTTCAGTATCATCTTCAACAGGAGCTGCCACAACACCGTCAGTTAGCACAATAAATAATAATACAACAACGGTGATGACCCCATCGACACCAACAGCATCTGCTCAATCTACACCAGCACCGGGAAGTATGGAAGCTTCACTTCTGGCAAATCAACCACCTGGAACAATTATAAAATGTGTCACAGCACAAGTTATACAGACCTCAGACGGCCCTAGAATAGTTCTTCAAGGCATACAAGGTGCTGATTTTACTCCACAGCAATTAGCAATGGTTCAGCAACAAGTAAAACAACAATTAGTAAAAGCACAAGCATTAACTGGAAAGTTGGGAGTTCTTGGCCCCACAAAAATATATCTAGCAGTTCAACCCGCGCCAGGAAGTCAAATAACTCAGTCTTCTGGAAATGTGACGACCACAACAAATACTGCTGTATCTACTAATAATACACCTACTGATACTACAAGCATTAATACAAATACTAGCACAACTTCAACAGTTGATTCTGAAATTGCTTCTAATACTAATGCTATCACTTCATCACCATTAACACCTGTACAAAAAAATCAAACATTGACGTCATCAATTAAAGTAGAAAATAATAATACTGAAGTACCTAGTACACCTGTTCAACCAGACAAACCAAAGGTTGTTGTTCAGCAAGTCAGCAGAACGAGTGTTTCTGAGGATGAACCACAACGTACGAGTATAGCTAATGGACAACAACCAGCACAAACTTCAAAAGATGCCAGTCCAGGACAAAATAAATTTATTGTAACACCAGATTATATTCAGCAAACGATAAAGAATGCGTTAAAACAAGAAAATCTTACTCCTGACATTGAAGAAAAACTATTACAACTCCAGCGTTATCAGGAGAAACAAATGAAAGGTACAGACAATTCAGTGACAAGTAATCAGTCTCAAATTCCCACGACTCCAGTAACTAAAACACCAGCTCGTAAAAGACCTGCTCCAGTAAATGTCAACGTTACAGTAAATACACCAACGACAACGAAGGATACTTCTGCTGTTAACAATAAAGATGAAGACTGGTCCGAGCCACCACGTAAAAAAGTGACGATTAAACAAGAGCCAAAGGAATCACCGAAGACGCCAAAGGTTGAGGAAATCAATGATGCACAAAAGAGTCGAGCGGCGAAGCTGAAGGATTCTCAGGAAGCTCGAAGGAAGCAACAGGTACATTCTCGCATGCAGGTTCTGCTTTTTCGACACAAAGAACTTCTAAAAAAGGATATTTTGAAAAAACGTGCGCTGTTGGAAAAGGAGCTGCAGATTGACATTCAGAAGGATCTTTCTGCGGAGTTGACATCCCGGACGAAAGCTGAGAGGCATAAGCAGGATGAGGTGAAGGTTGGAAGTGCCAAGCGGAAAGCCAATGCACAGACACCACAACAAGTAAGTCCAACCAGTCGGAGTGGGAAGGCAAAGAAAAATCGGTCTCAGGGTAATACACCACCTGGTGGATCTTCTGCATCAGCTAATCGGCTTAGGAAGGAGAAACTTTATTGTTTATGTAGAACACCGTATGATGAAACAAAATTTTACGTTGGTTGTGACCTTTGTAATAATTGGTTTCACGGTGAATGTGTTGGTATTACCGAAGAAATGAGCAAATCTCTTTCAGAGTTTGTATGTACTGAATGTCGACATGCCAGAGACACTCAGGAACTCTACTGTCTATGTAAACAGCCTTATGATGAATCTCAGTAAGTTATTATTTTATACGTTTTGATATTATCTCTAATAGGTTCACTCACTGCTTTTTAATTGTAGAAAAATTGTATTATTTATTTATGAATATTTTAACGAATACTATGCATTTTAAAATTATAATTGTACACATTATCTTAGACTATCAAAATTAAATTTTATTTTGAATTGAACATACACATTTTGTAAACTATTTTTCAATTATTGTTATTCGTAATGTCAAACACTATTCCATCGTTTTATTGAACATTATTTGTTCCCTTTTTTTTTTTAATTATAAGCGATATTGTTTTAGGTAAATTCAAATCAAAATTTTATGTATAAAATTTTTTTAATTCAATAAATTATCTTAAAAATTAATGCAGCCAGTGAACCTCCGTAAATATGTATTCTCCATTTTATATCATTTTTCTAATAATAAAAGAATATTTTTATAAGAATTTCTATTATTGTAATGTTTTACTTTTAAAGATTTTACATCTGTTGTGACAAATGTCAAGACTGGTTCCACGGCCGTTGCGTCGGAATACTCCAGTCCGAAGCTGACAATATTGATGAATATGTTTGTCCTAATTGTCAGAGAAATTCCTCTGTCAATTTTGCAAACATGAAAAATCTTGATACAAAAGATTTAGATTTATTGAAGAAACTTATAAAACAAATTCAGGTGTGTTAAATTGTAATAAATAAATTGATTTTATTAAAATGAATAATATAAACAAATTATTGATTGTTGATTGATTTACTTCAGGCTCACAAAAGTGCTTGGCCATTTATGGAACCTGTTGATCCAAATGAAGCTCCAGATTATTATAAAGTTATTAAAGAACCTATGGGTAAATATTTTTTATAATAAATGTAATTAATTTCGGAGTAAAATGAAATTCATTCGTAAAATATTCGTAAACTTAAATAATTTTTATCTTAAAATTAATAAATATCATTTATCTGCAGACCTGCAAACAATTGAGCTAAGGATAAATGACAAGTCATACAAGAAATTAAGTGAATTTATCGGCGATATGACTAAAATATTCGACAATTGCCGTTATTATAATCCAAAAGAATCGCCATTCTTCAAATGTGCTGAAACACTTGAAACTTATTTCGTCCACAAAATTAAGAGCTTACGAGAAAAATTTTCGGAGGGGAAATAATGTAATTAGAATAATATAACAAGAAAGAAAACTAATAATTCTAATAATAATAGTAATAATAATCATTAAAATAATGATCAAACGTAAGTACATAACTTGTAAAAAAAAAATATCCATGATGAACAGTGATTTTTGAAATGGTTCAATTAGATTTTAATTTTCAAGCGTTTTCGTAAATAATAGTTTTATTTATTCAAATCGTGTGGGCTATTAATGCTTATTAAATAATCATTATGATTATTAGGCCCTACGATTTAGTTTTAATATCTGTTAATGAAAACAAAAACACAAAATATTATTTTTAAATATTCCTATTTACATGGCCCCTTGAATAATGTATATCATTTTTGCACAGTGGTTTTACGTGATAAAATTATTAATAATGATAATTATAACTTTACGTATTAGTTTTTATGTCATCTCAAACATTTTTAATCATGACTATACTAATTTTTAGTTATGATATAACAAAAAATTAGTGAAAAAAGTGAACATGAAAATGAGAATGGAATGACATCTAAGATAACTCTGAGTGATAAATAAAATATATGTGTAATACATTTGAATTTAAAAAACGATTTGTCTTACAAACAAAAATATTCGTATCCTAGACTAAAAATAATTATAAGGATGCGCATAACAAATTGTACAAATTTGTTTATTATGCTCATAAGTAATTATCAACGTTTATGTTATTTTCATTAAAGAAATTTTCTATAAAGTTGTTTATAAACGAAGACATATAATGTTAAGATTTAAAAAGAAAATGATTAAATTGCAAAATAAATAATAATACAAAGTAATAAGTAAAATATAAGCCGCTTTGTATATAATTAGTTGATAAGGAAGTTGTCATCAGATTGATTAATGATCTTTTAAAAGAAAAAAGAGCAAATGAAAAAGTGCCCCGTATCAAAAGCTTATTACACATGAGGCAGTATTGTTAATAGTTAATTTTAAACAACCATAAAACAAACGAACTAAAAGAAAATTATTATAATTACGATCAACATCATAATCAATAAGAATGGCAATTTTAATAAAGAAACATAATAGTTATCTTTATTTCGTAACAAAAATAACTTGAAAGATTGTAATTTCATTTTGGTGCGACATTCAATGTCTTTTTAATAAAAAATAAATAATAGTAAAAAATATATATATAATTAATTAAACAGAATAAACCTTTATCTTGGAGAAATTACATTTTTCCAGACAATTTATTTTTTATTATTCTTATTAATTATTATTATTATTACTCGAAACTATGATTAATTATAGGATAAAAATTTCTGTCATTCATTTTTAAATTAGGGAGTATTGAAATGTCGGGAAATGATACAAATATTGATTAAAAAAAAGAATTAAGATAGTTTGTTAAAACTCTTTTGCCAAGGTATTAGCAAAACATGTACAGTATTTTTTATTCAGATTCGTAAACAATACCTGGCAAAATAATTATGTAACAAAATAAAATCATTAATTAATAAGTAAAATAAATATAAGAATAATAAATAAAATGAGCGTAGTTTTGTCAAATGAAAATTTTTTAAATAAAGACGTTTTCGTTTATTCTATTAATGGAAAAATAATCTTATAAATAAATTGAAATCTCAATTTAACTAGAATTTAAATAAGTCACTATTCGTGTAAATTTGTTTATTTTAAAATGCAATATTTTATAAAATTATCCACATACACTAAATCATAAAAAACATTGTAAATCACTCGTTACGCACGCGTATCATACTGCTAATAAATAATAATAATTTAAAAAGTAACAAATACTTGGGAAAATATATTTAAAAAAAAGAAAATAGTGCCAGTTATAGTGGCTTAACCACATTGTATAATTATTCTCAAATTGTAGTAATAAGTTTTCAGATAAAATTGAAAAGTATGAAGTACATATTTGAATAAAAATAAGAATTGTAAGAGAAAGTGAAAATGAAAAAGACGATACTTTTTATTTCTTTGTATAATTCCTTTTTCCTTACTGAGTTTATCAGTTATTTAAGTATGCATTTTTATAATAAACAATAACAATATTATCAAAATTACTAAACTTTTCACTTGAATTCGTTATAAGTAAATAAAAATATACATAAATATCAAATCAAGTTAATAATTTGCACTAATGATGTTGTGTTTAAATGAAATAATTCAACTAAAGTTAATTATGTTCTGTATTGCATAATTAATTCAATTATTCAAGATTTATATTTTTGTCCAATGTTAATGTTTTTAATAGAAATTTTGTAAAACTATTTAAAATATTGAATGAAAAACAACAGAATTATTCCAATTTAAATTTGAACAGTTCTCGATTGTAAATTAATTAGAAAATCGAAACTTAGTCATGCTTGATCTATTTCACTGTTGAAATTCTTTGGATACCAAAAGAATACGAAACTGTAAGAATCAGAATAAATAAACGAGGAACATGAATTTGAAGGAAGGAACATATATATGTCTATTGACGAGATGAAACGGAGTGTGCGCATATACACAAAATTTTCATCTCAATACAGAACCGGTTGGTCTGTGTAACTAAGCTAAATATCATCACTTTTGTTGGGACTTGGGAGAATACTGCGTCGAAATAATAAATCTCCTAATTTTCAGTCATAAAAGTATTGTATACTGCTCGTACTATTCTATAGAAATATTCCCTAACTAATTTATTCCAATTAATAATAGAAGTTTAGTGAATAATTAATTTTTAATTGACAATTTAGATATAATTGTAATTTTTTTATTATTTTAGAATCAATAAGTTTTCGAAAATGATGAGCAAATGTTACATCTTTACAAAAGGACGATCAATCATTAAAAGTGCTGCTGTCAAAGGTACGTTCTTTTTTTTATTTTTTTACGATAAAGTCGATTATTAATATATTATCAAAGTAAAAATTTATTAAAAATACTATAAGTTTAAGTCATAAACCACTCGTCTATTAACCGATTGAAGTGCTTAAATATTTTCAAAGACAAATTACTTATCTTATCATGTCACAATATAATGACCTTGATAATATAGATTGTAACCAGGTGTTGACAATCTTAAATTTTATGTAAATACATTCAAAACAACTTTCAAATTAACTATAATTTTTTGAAAATATGAATAATTATCAATATTACTTCGTTTACTTTACAACATATAATTGTAAATGATTGAATTTAGATTTAATAGACAACATAATTAGGGAGAGTATCATCCAGTGCTATTCATCCACTTAGTTTTAAGTGGCATCAATAAAAATAAATCAACTTGAACATAAATCAAAGCTATGTTAAATTTTTTTTAACGAATAATTTTATATATATTTTTTTATTTATTTTTGGAGTTATTTTTATTGTTATTGAAATAAAGAGCGCGAATTTTTTTTTTAAATCTGAAAACGACATCTGCATTGTATGTTGTAAATTAATTAAATTTCAAAATACAGACATATCTCTTTACATATTATGTCGTCCGGATATCAATAAAAATATTTCGCTTCGTAATAAACTGATTATGACGGATATATGACGGTAGAAAAATATGAAGCATTTATTAAATATAAAATAGATTTTTAAAATTAAAAAACAAATGATAATTCTATAAAAATAACACTAATATTCAAGAGTTCAATCATAGTAAATTTAAAGTTAATTAAAAAAAAAAATTTTTTATTTCTTCTATCTGTTCGTATTGTTTATAAAAATAACGGTATCTAATTATTTAATTAGATCGAAAATTATGGGAGAAATTTTTAACCACTGCATCATGTTCTGAACCTTCTGGACCAACCGTAAGGACTGATATTCCTGGACCACAATCTCGTCAGCTACTCGATGAACTTAATCAATATCAAGTAAACTTATTGTCAAGCTCGTAATTCATTGATTTAATAATTTAATAACAAAAAACTGTAATCCAAGTTATAATAAATAAATGTGTCGTTTAATTTTTATAGCAAGCAGCTACCGTTCAGCTGTTCGCTGACTACGACAAGTCTACCGGAAATTACATCGTGGACGTGGATGGAAATACATTGTTAGACGTCTACATGCAAATATCATCAGTTCCGTTGGGTTACAATCATCCAGCAATGCTAGAAGCTCTTTCAAATCCCCACAATCAAGTATGTTGCATCGCTATTTTTCACTTATCAAGTGGCATTAACAGCTTTTAGAGACAATAAAAGACTTCTTTCAGAGGACAATCATCAATCGACCAGCTCTTGGGGTATTTCCTGGTGCAGATTGGCCTAAGAAGCTCAAAAGTGTACTACTGAAACCAGGAGTAAGAATTTTATTGGTCTAAAAAATGATGTTGATCTGTTTGTTAAATAATTTATGAATAAAATGTTGGAATAATTCTAGGTTGCTCCGTCGGGTCTCGATCACATAACGACGATGATGTGTGGCTCTTGTTCTAACGAGAATGCTTTTAAAAATATTTTCATGTGGTATGCTGATAAACAAAGAAACGGTCAATCTTTTTCGAAAGAAGAAATGGAAACTTGTATGATAAATCAAGTTCCTGGATCCCCACGTTATTCTATATTATCTTTTAAAGGTGATATTTTTAATCAATATTTTATAATTAATTTATGAGAAATTATTTTTTTGGTTTTATCATACAAGGAGCATTTCATGGAAGAACTTTGGGATGTTTATCAACAACTCACAGTAAATATATTCATAAAATTGATGTCCCTGCTTTCGATTGGCCAATCGCTTCTTTCCCAGCTTACAAATATCCGTTGAAAGAAAATATCAGACAAAATCAAGAAGAAGATAAACGCTGCTTAGCTGAGGTTGAAGATTTGATTGTCAAGTTTGATAAAGAAAAGAATGTACCTGTAGCTGGAGTAATAATTGAGCCTATTCAAGCAGAAGGGGGTGATAACCATGCTTCTCCAGAATTTTTCCAACAACTTAGAGATTTAACTACAAAGGTTTCATTGTTAATTTATTAATATTTTCTGATTAAAATTATGCATTATTTGATAAAAAATTTTCAATGCAGCATGGAGTAGCTTTATTGATTGATGAAGTGCAAACTGGTGGTGGACCAACTGGAAAAATGTGGTGTCATGAACATTTTAATCTTAAAACTCCACCAGATGTTGTGACGTTCAGCAAGAAGATGCAAATGGGAGGATATTATCACACCAAAGCACTGAGGTAGTTTATTTCTTGATACTTTTTAATAATCTAACGAAACGTTTTTTTATTAAAAATAGTAACAATTAAAATTATTTTAATATTTTGCTTAGACCTAAACAAGGCTATAGAGTATTTAACACTTGGATGGGTGATCCAAGCAAGTTGATTCTACTGGAAACTATTATTGAAATTATTCAACGAGATAATTTGCTAGAAAAAGTATCAAAAGTTGGTCAATACACTCTTGAAAAACTCGAGACTCTTGAAAAAGAGCATTCAAATATCATTAACTCCTCTAGAGGTCGAGGAACTTTCATTGCATTCAATGGAGCAACGCCTGAAATAAGAGATAGTATTATAAAAAAACTTTTAAAGAAAGGTAAAATTTACTTATTTAACTTACTTTTACAATAATTATTGTTTAATGATGTTAATTATTTATGTTATTATATTTCGTATTTATTAGGTATTCAAGCAGGCGGTTGTGGTGCTAATTCTATTAGACTAAGACCAGCATTGACCTTCGATCAACATCATGCTGATATATTCTTAGATTCACTTCGTTCGGTTCTCAAGGAATAAACTATATTTGTAATAATTAACAAATGTAACAATCATCATTTCAACAGTCTTCCAAACTATTCATAATTAAGAGTAACTTCTACATATTTTTGTAAATATATAAACAAAAGTTACTTTGATATTGTGTGAAAATGTTAATATTTAATTATGTTCCTTATTGCTGATGTATTTTTTGCCGTATATTTGAGATTGATACCGTTCATTGTTCGTCCACAATCAGTTTACCAAATGAAGATCAAGTTGTTTATAAAAATAAAGAAATTACGAGGATGTTATTTATTCATTGTAAAAATAAATCGCTGTCTTCCATTAAATGATGATAATAAAAAAATGAGACAATAAATAAAAACTATCTAAATAAGTCTTTTTATTTTTACATTATTAAAAAAATTTTGTTCACTTGACTATACTCATGCTGATATTTTTTTTACAATTTCTTTTAAATGCTCAAAGTTTGGACTACAACTTTTTCTCTTTATGTATTCTAGTGTCTTCATCTTGAAAAAATAAATAAATATAATCAATAATTAATTTACAGATAATTAGTAAGTATTTTAGTAAGAATTTACCTGTATTTTTGCATCAGCATAACCGTGCTTTTGTGATAAATTCCATAAACTAATAGCCATATTTGCCAATGAAGGTTGACGAAGATCTGCACGTATTATCAATCGCATAAATAATTCTGTAGAAAGTGCAGATTGTTTATCGTATTGCGATGATTGACCTAGATATTTTAGATGACTTAAAATTCCTTCTAGAATTTTTGTACACATTTTGTTTACTTCTGAAATGAATTTTTCATCGCTTCCGTAAAGTTTGTCATTGGAATCAACCTTGAAAATAAAATATGTTCAAAATGAAAAGTAAAAAAATAGCTACTTTATTGAATAATAATAATTACCTTATCAATATGGTAAGGATAAGTCTCTAAAGTTACAGTAGATAATAAATCTAAAACTCTGAGATAAAGAGTACATTTTACTGAGCTATTTTCATCAAAAAATCGTTGAACTGCATTTAGAAGTCCTCTAATCAAATATAACACTCCATGTTCTGGGCTGTCCGGCACTATAAGTAGAGTAGATAGGAAGCTAGAGAGATATGACAACATGTAGGGCTCAGAAGTTTTAGGCCTACCATCAATTTCGATTGTTTTAGGCATTTCTGGAACGAGATTCAAGGCAGCTTTGAAACAAGCATCAGCTACAACAAACAAAAAATACCATTAATTAAATTATTTTAACTATTAGTTAAAAATGTTTTGGAATAGTTTACCTTGACCTAAACATTGATTCAATAGAGCCACTTGGCCGGACAATAAATAAAGTTGTAATCGAGTTTGAACAAGAGTTAATGAAGGAATTGTAATAAAACAAAATGCAGCACATGCACGAACAAATGCTGCAGTTCGTCTCGTGTGATGACCTCGAACAATTTTCCTCGTTTCCACAGCCTGTCTATTTACACATTGTACTAATTGCACATGAACTGAGTCTAAGTTTGGAAAAGCAGCTCGAGCATCAGCATAAAAATTCAATTGTTTCTCAAAATCTCTTCCATAATCAACTCGTTGGACAAGACCACAAATGAGTACTCCAATTTGTCGTTTTTCATCATCAACAGTTAAAGCATTAACTGAATCATGCATAATCTTAGAAATGTACATAAGAGCATTAATAATTATTGGATCAGTTATTGGACCACTTTGTGCACTTAATCCTTCAATAATAATTTTGCAAACATCTACTTTAACACTTTCTTTGTGAAATAAATCAATAAGAGGTAAAAAATTCTCCATAGTTAATAAAGATTCAAAATCTTGAGTTTTCGAGACAATTTTCTCAATTATAGCTTGCAATTGTAAATAATAATTTTCAAATGAACGATCAGGACTTAAATGATTAATTATTTCTCTTAAAAATTCATTGAGTTCAGTAGTAGAAAAGTGCATCACTACAAATTGAATCCAAGTTTCAGCACAATGCATGAATTTTATTGGATCTTGTAAACTAATTATATACTTCCAAACAATTTCGAAAATAGCTTGACAATCTTCTCTAGGCATCTCTTCTTGGACCAATCGTTCACCCAGATTACGATATAATATATATTGTGGGAATGCAGTATCATCACTGCAATCTGTGATCAAATGAACAAATTCCATGGCTCTTGAAGCTACATACGAAGGCTTGAAAGCTGTAAGAATTGCATTAAACAGAAGAGCACCATGGTTTTGTTGCTTACATCTTGTTAATATCTCTGTTAGAGTATTTTCATCAGCTACTTTTGTCATAACTTGCAAAATCCAATCCAACGCTGGGGTGTATAGATTTAAATAAACAAAAAATGAAATGTTTTGACGAGCCAATTCTGCTTTCATTGATTGACTGAATAATTGATGGTAAGTGAGTAAAAAGTCATAAAGATTTTCTCGAACAAATTCTAAATCCGTTGTTTTTAAAGCTAAACCCACTCGACAAAGATAACATCTTGCATAAACGGCTATCAATGGATTACCAATCCCACGAATCATTTTTGTTATACGAAGAAGAGCAATATTAAATTCATTTGTTGTTAAAAAGCTGTAGGATTTAATTATTGCCATTTCCACATAAAGTCTTGGTACTAATTCTCTAATAGACGCTATTTTATAGAACCAATTTCTACAAGTTTCTTTAGCATTTTCTGGTACCATGTCTGGTGTAAAATTATCTGGAAGGTTTGTTGGAATTTTACTTCCTGGCCTGAAAAATTATTAGTTTTTAATATTTCATTTCTATAATTAGAACGCAGGAATTAAAATATTAAACTTACTTGTAATAATCGGCTTTCATTTTTAATCTATCATAAACAAGTTTACCAAATATATCAAGAATATCAGTGATCAAAACAAATTTACTAGGATAAAAAGCCATCCCTGAAGTGTCTACTAATAATTTTGCACATTGTATAGCAATTTTTAGAGCTTTTACACGCTGATCTGAATGCCAAGCTTGTACTAATTCATTATTTAATTGTTCTATTCTTGATACATATTCTTGTTGCGATAAATCAAGCATTTGTCTCACTGATCCTTCTTCAAAATCATCTAGCTGCTCCAAACGATTACGAACTTTATCGACAAGATTATTAGGTTGAATTTTTACTACTACAAAAGATAAATACATTCATTGTATTGATGAATAAAATAAAAAATTAAAAAATTAACAAAATTAATAACCCTTTTCGCCTCCAGTTAGAAAACTAGTTACTATTGTAAGCTTCTCTGAAGTTGTATATTTATTTAATATTACAGCTCGTCGGACTGACCAAGGCTCTATTAATTCATCCACTGTATTATCTTTGGATTTTTTTTTTGAAGTGACGACATTTGATGAATAATCCCACTAGAAGACATTATTATTTAAATTCAATTACTTACAATCAATCACATTATTGAAATTATTTAAATCATACTTCATCAGCTGCCATTTTAGAGAGTGGATCTAACTCTTCTCTTGCAAATTGACTCAGAGGATCAGTCCCATCAAATACGGATGCTGCTTCAGAAAGAGGATCACATAAAGCAAGTCCTGCATTAACAGGAGTATGAGTAGGTGTTGGAGTACTGTTTGATGTACTAGTACTTGTACTCCGAAATATTCCTCTTTTTGCTCCATATTTTCCATCGAATATCTGTCAAATGATGGCACTGTTTAATGTCGATGACTTTTTAGAGGTTATAGACGTTCAAAATTAAATTAATATAAAATAAAATACTTGCAGGAATTATTACTGAAGGTTTTAAAGGATGCTCCGAAGTTTCTTCTGATGGGAGTGGTTTTTTAATTTTGTACTCCACAGAGTATGATAACCTAAACAATAAAAATACATATATTGTTATGATTTATGAACAATATGAATAATTGATTGATTATTATTTATCAGAATAAATAATGTGTTCAATATTTACCAGCTAATTTCATTCATGTTTCTAACTTGATAACAATATTACACTACAGTGAAAATTGTTAATAACCTTTTCTTATTTAATATTTCAAGATCATAGTTTATTTGTAAACAAATATATTATTAAAACTCATGTTTATTATCCTAAATAGTATTTTTATATAATGAAAAAATAAAAAATATATGAATTGTATAATTATTTTAGCCTTCAAAGTAGTGAGAAAGCGGTAAGCGGTATCTGTCAATCGCTACACCTTTTTTTCTATTATCTTCTGTTGATTGCAGAACAGCTGTTTGATAATAATAATAGTTATTCTGAATTTTTACCAACTGCAAATGGCGCTTAATATTAAACATTCAGAGGTTTTGATGATAGATTATTAATATTCACATTCATGAAAATTTATTTTTTTTAATTTTCATGAAAATTATTATTCTAAATAAGACAAAAAATCGTAATAATGAAATTTGTAACGATCAATCGTTGGCCAATTAATGCTATGATGCTCTTATTACAGGAAATTAAAATAAAATAAATTTTGTTATTAAAACATCAAACAAATATAAATATTGATTTATTTTATAATACTTTGCTCATCACCAAAAACGATAAAATTCACGCATATTTCCGCGGTCCATTCAATTCATTCATTTATCTTATCGTTTTGTTGATGATTTCTTAGATTCGGAATTAGGAAGTGCGTTTACATTTAAAGCACGTTTTGTATATGATTTCTGAAACATGGATATCCCAACCAGGGAGTATATAAAAGCAAAATATTTCGTTTTTTCATCACAGTCATCATTCCACTCTTTATTTCTCATTGAAATATTGGAATTTAATTCAGAAAAATATTCAATATGATGTTATTTAAAAGATTATTATTTATCAATTTGTGTTTATTATTTATTGCTGCTTTGATATCGGCTAAACCTACTGTAAGTCTTCATACTTTATATTCGAATAGTTGTTTTTTGATTTTTAATATTTTTTTTCATTATAGGGAGACTCTTCTGATATTTCTGCAGATTTCGATGATGATTATGAAGACAAAGATACTGAATTACAAAGAGATCAACCTTATAACAGTAAATATCTCATTTGATATAAAGTCAAAAACCTTTTTCTTCAATTTACTAATCAGTAAATTTTTCTTTTTGCAGCACAAATAGAGCCATTTGTTCCAAGTCAAGATTGTTCAGGTAATTTAACACTATTACGTAATTAAAATAATACTTTTACTATAAAAAAATTACAAATTTTAATTATTTTTCTTCTTATTAAAAAACTTAATGAATTATTTATTAGATTTATTATTAGATTAACTTCCAATAGCTTTAATTTTTCTTGTCTTTCAAGATTTACTTCTTATTTCTTGAAAAAAAAATTTTAATATTCATTAAAAAAATATTCTAGGTCCAGGAAAAGTGAGTATTCATGTAGCTTGCTTACCTCAGAGCATAGAAATTAGAGTTGATCAAGAGGGAACAGATGATACATTACTCTACGTTGAAGGCCACCGAGATGATCCAGAGTGCAAAAAAACATTCCCTTCTATTACTAATAGTTTTCAAGTAAACTTTGGCAAATGTGGGGTAGAATTGATTGGAAATAAAGCTAGATATAATTTAATGGTGCTTAGACACAATGTAATTGATAACGGAGATTCAAACATTCATGATATTACTTGCTATTATCCATCCAAAAATGGAACTGCTGCTAAAAAGTTGATCGTTGATAGAGCACCATCATCTAGACAAAGCACAAATACAAGTATCATGGTGCCAGATCCTACTCACAAAATGTATATTACTACTCTTGATGGTACACCCGTCGAAAATGCCAAGCCAGGAGATAAATTAGTTGCAATTATTTCTATCCATCCAAAACTCTATAAAGCAACTGTAAAAAATTGTGAAGTTAAATCCAATGATGAAAGTCATCCAGACCATTACTTGGTTACTGATGAACATGGTTGTGCCACCGACGTACAGAATTTCGGACAATGGGAATGGCATGATGAATCACATTCATTGCAAGCTAACTTTAAGGCGTTCAAATTTCCCGACAATGGAAACATCATGATTACATGTGATGTTAATTATTGCTACGATAAATGTGAACCTGTAAGTAAATTTACAATCGATACCTAATTATTTTTATTTTAGAAAGTAATTCTTTAGTTACATTTACACTTATAGTTGTAATAATAGACAAATAGAAGGCATAATTAATTATTTATCAATTTATAAATAGTCAAAGTAAATTTTGAAAGGCTGTAATTAATTAGACAGTCAATAATGTTATGTATTTTAATTTGTCTACTTTTGATTGATGAAAATTTATTAACAAATATGTTTATTTCTAGCTCAATTGCCCTAATGATCGTCCTTGTTGGCTCAAAGAACAAAGGAATTAATTAACGAATACAACATAATATTTGGATTGATTGCACATTTGTTTTTATTGCCAGGTCGAATGGATCGGCCATACATAGTTTTATCAGTATTTAAGATTTCTTTTAAATTAATTTTCCTGTCAATATACAAACGATTGGTTTTACTAATTTTTTTCTTTTTTTTTTTCTTTTTGTCAATACTTAATATAATGTATGAGTATTTAACGTAATAAATAATAATGAATATTGTTTATTTTACCTAAGCATTTATTCATTTTATTAGTATTTTATTATTAATATTATTATCGTTCGCTTTCCGTTTCATGTATTTTTTTTTACGGGAAATAGAAAAATCGTTTAGGATTAATAAAATAAATTAAGTAAAAACAATTGGTATATATGTATGTCATGTCATTCTCTCTTACAATTTTTTCTCTATCACACTTACATTTTATCTCACACTCTTGCTCTTCACTACGTTTTTCTTTCACGCATCAGATACTCGAAAATTCATAATACAGATGTTTATGGATTTTACCTCGAATTTTTTTCATGATTTATGTTTTTGCGGCGATTATTAGTACACTAATGTTGTGTGCATAATTATAAATTTATTTATTTTTTATTATTATTTGAGTTTGTTTCTCTTTCATAATATTATTTTTCTAATACCACTATTTTTGTCTTCATTTAATATTTCTTCATTCGTTCTCTTCTTTTAAATATTCATATCTCTTGAATATTTTTTTAATTAATTTTGTTTTAAATATAACGTGGCTCAATTGCTAATCACTATATGCCACACTTGCGCATACATATCTAACATACAAATATAACGACATGGTACGATGCATTAGGGAGTTGTCACCCAGATTTACGTAAATATTTGTATTTAGCTATTAAAGAAATTGTAATAATTATTTTAATAACATTTTATTCTTCTGGGAAACAGTTTCTCCATAATGCAACATCCACTACACCCTACAAACTCTATACAGCGCGACGCTAACCGTCGTTTTCAATGATTTGGGGACATCTTTTTATTAATTTATTTGAATTTTAACTATGCACGAACAAGAAAAATAACATTGCATCATGTTATCAATCATGTGATCCATGTTTCTATAAATTAAAACAATTATCTCAGTCCAATAGTCTTGTGTAAGTTTGTTTTATTTTTTAATGTTTTCTGATTTTTTATTCTCCTTTTTACTAATGACTTCTTTATGTTTTTTTTACGATCTTTACTTAGATGGTATAAAAAAATTTGCATCTGTTGATATCGCTGCTGCGAGGCAGTGTCACAGTGAATCGTAGTTTTTTATTTCTTCGCTGTTTGTCTATTTTTTTTTCAACATTGCCATTAACTTGTTTTCGTTTTTGTTTAATAATTATGTTTATTATTAATTGTTGTTTATTGTTATGCATTGTTATTTTTAATTTTTTAATTATTATTGTTCAGTTTATCTATAGGAAGAAAGCGCTAGTTGCCATTTGTTGATCGTTGCATTGACGGAATTACGGCATCACGTTCAGTTCCATAAATTTTACCGGCTTTTTTCGCCATATTTCCCAACATCTCCATGGAATACTTGTGCGCTGATCTCAACGAAAGAGCCCATTCCTTTAAACTAATTTCATCCTAGAGAGAAATTTAATTAGCATTAGTCTAATTGAATGAGATTAATGAAAACAATGTTATCAATGAATTAAATGAAGTTTAGTCATTCTATTTTCTTTATACACCGTTCTTTTCTTCTTTTTATAAGAATATTCAACTTACTGGATTAGTCAGCACAATCTTTGCATCTCTAGTACGGACGACAATGCACTGCTCTCCTTTCACATGCTGAAGATCAGCACTAACTTCTTCTACTTGATCAAGAAAAACAAGCTCTGGCTTTGTTGTAGATTCCGGATGAAGCTCAAGTCGATTAGGATACAATTTTGCATAACGAGTTTGCCATGCGCTAACAAATGGACCACCAAGTTTTTTTATATATCCATGAAGAATACAATCTGACCCTAGAATTAAATGAACAAAAAATCAATTAGTTTTTTTCCAAGTTAATTGTAAAAACTATTGTGTTAAATTCTAAAACTTTAACGTACCTTTTTCATCCGCATCAAATCGTAACTTTTGCTTTGCTTTCTTTTTATTTTCCACCTAATGATAAACGGAAAATTTATGTTAATGAAAGCTTGAAGAAGAAAAAGTTAACAAATTATATTTGAGTGGTTGAGTAAAGTGGTACCTTGTCAGCTTCATTGTTGATTGTTTCAAAAACAGTTTCAGCCACTTCAGCTTGCCATCTTTCCGAAATAACTAACGGAAAGTTTTTATAGAGTTCCTGATCAGCATCAGTCAACTTAATTCCTTTGGTATCTTCTTCATCAAATGAACCAATATCAAAAGCATCAGCGGCATTAACTTCGCCTCTAGGAGGTATCAATGGTGGTGTATATTTCTGTAAATAAACTTGTTGCCAATCGATCCCACTGAAAAATGGGTGCACTTTAAGCTCATCTGCTCCACCACCACGACAACCGAGTCTGTTATTCACATCACGTTGGAGTAAGCCTTCTAAAAGTGATCGTAATTCTCGAGAGAATGAATCTGGCAGCTCAACATTCTACAACAATTAATGATAAAAGAATTTTTTAACGTCACTTGACTTATCATTATCTGATGTTTCTTTTTTTAAATATTCGTAAACTTTCAATTAAAGTTCATAAAACAGCTAATCTTTTTATTGAATAATAATAAATGTTTATTTTCAAGTTTAATTGTTCAAATGCATGGATTATAATTATAGAAATTGATATCAACGGCAGATGAAACAAAAAAAACTAATGAAGAACTGATTGATAGTCTACTTTCGTATGTATGAAAAATCTATTGATTGATAATTATAGTGAATAATAATGTTAATGAATGATTTTTGTTACCATTATACAAATATTGATTACTAATTTATCAAAGTCATAAAATAGATATTAGGTTATTAGTCTTTGATAGTATAAATGAATAACCTATCGTGGAGCTATTTAGAGCATCTCTGATATTTATTATTCCTTTATAAACATCATCACTAACCATTGTAAGCGTCATTCGATCGATTTCGCTTTTATCTTTGATGTTACGCTGTCGAAATGGGCTATGGCCCTTGAGTAGTTTGTACAGCATACAGCCGAAGGAAAACCAATCAGCACTTGAATCATATGTCGTACCTTTGGAAAGCACCTCAGGAGCCATATATCCATGGGTGCCCCTGGAATAAGATCAACATGATTAAGTATATAGAAAATCAAAAATACTGAAGTTATTTTTTTTTATAAATTTGAAGTCATAAAAAATACTTACACACTTGCGTGTGGTTTTTTTTTAGAAAAATCACAGGCAAGGCCAAGATCAGATATCTTGACGTGGCCGTGTTCGTCAAGTAAAATGTTTGCTGGTTTGAGGTCACGATAAACAATATATCGTCGATGCATATGTTCAAGTCCTAAAATTACTTCAGCAGCATAAAACTTCATTTCCAGTTCGTTGAAAACTCCATGTTGACTTAAATGATAATGAAGATCACCACCATTCATCAGATCCAAAATAAAACAAAGTTTGTCTGGAGTATGAAAAGCGTACGTCATACAGACAATAAAAGGGCAGTCCACCTGAAATTTATTTGATGTAATAATAATTAAAATATTTCCTTTCATTAATTTGATTGCCAGTAACTAAAAGATTATAAAAAAAAAAATTTCAAATAATTAATAACCATACTTGTAGTTGAATAATGTATTATGCAATGAAAATATTGCATCAAAGTTCTAAAAGAGCAAACCCATCATTCGTTGTTAGTTTATATTTAGGTTGTAAATATCAATATCAATCTAATTTATGTATATAAATAATCCATTATAAAAGTAATGAATAAATTACTTGAAATACAGCAGAAAAGTGAGAGTAAAAAGAATGAAATTCACATATGTTTATACTATGGATTAGGAAAAATATTTGATTCATAGTCACATTTAATCCTCATATCTGTACATTTTGAAATCATATATTTTTTCATTTATAATCAAGATAAAATAAAAAATATTATATAAAAACAATTATCTTGATTAAGATTGGAATGAAAAGAATTTTATGTCAAAAAAGAAACAATAATAAATGAATTTATTTAATCTCAATCTTTGGATTAATTAATCTTATTAAATTGAATGTAAGCATCATACTTATAAAGTGTAAATAAAAAAATGAAAAATGGAAATAAAAGTTACCCCAGTGCTGACTAGAGATAACATTATCCTCTCATTGAGTGCTAGTGTCTCGCCCTGCTTCATCTTGATACGCTTCTTATCGAGACACTTCATCGCGTACATTTTTCCTGTATCAGCCTTACGGCATCCGTAAACTTCTCCAAAGCCACCTCTTCCTATTATGCGGTGCACGCTGAAGTCGTTCATTGTCAACTGGAGAAACAATGGCAAATCGTTGACGAGTTCTATCGATTATTGAACATACCCTCGAGGAACGTGAATGGAAACACAGAAACGTCTCTCGCTTACCTGAATATTCAGCTCGAGATTTTTCCATTGGCAAAAACGAGTGTATTTTTCACTGAAATAATATTTAGTTTTATAACCAAGTATTTTTTTTTGGTATTTGAATATATTGAAAAATTCTTGTCATATTTTTCTTACCTCTCCAGGAACTTTTTGAACGGTTCACCCCTTAAGTGGTTAAAGATTTCTTCAATGTAAGGCTATAACAAATGTCCATCTTGTTATTTCATGTTTTTATTATCATTACAAAGTTCCTATATTTATTTTTGACCTCCATAACTGTAGTACTTGCATGCACTTGATGCTACTACACATGGACTTAATTACAAATATGAAAGCTGAATTTTATTTGAAGACAAAAACAAAAAGGATTATATATGAAGGATAATTGTTAAAATGCTTATAAATCACAATAAATAATTTTATAAATATAAAATTCATTTGCATTTCATTGAAATCATTGTGAAAGCTTCTATATACCAGAAATTAATGGTATTTTGTGAAGTAATGAAACACAATAGATTAAGCATTTTATTATTAACTCATTTTTTTAAAATAAAAATTTTTCAATAAACAATGACTGATTTCATAAAAAATTTCGTTAATGCCAAACTTGTAAGTAGTTTTCACATTAAAAAAACAATTATTATTCACCATTGCAGATGATTGAATAAAAATCCTGGTTTAATAGATTTAATTTTAATTTCATAAAGAGTTATTATAAATAAAATCTTATTATGTTTAATTACTTGTTAAAAATATATCAATTATTTAACAGAAAATTGAAGACAAATACTGCCTTTACATAATTTCAATTGAAATAGTTTATTTTAAAATATTGTACCAAAAAAAAAAAAATACTTTACTTCTTGTAAATACAATAAACTAATTGTAACGGCTGACTATAGACAGCTTTGTTCTACTTATAACAGAGAATTGAAGTTTTATCTTACTATCTGTCACTTATTTTCTCTTTTATAATACTCCATTTTTATTGAACCTTTATTGTTAAAACATGGTATATTTTATCGTCTATATGTAAATATTTGCATCGAAACTAGTGTTTAAAAGCCAATAAAAATAGTAATTGCAAAGTTAGTTCTATACTATTATTTTTAGAAACTGATAAAAACAATAAGTAACAATAAAGTACCTAGTTATCTGTAAATACATAATTTATTATTAATTATTAAACGACCTATAATTTGAAATAGTTATGAAAAGATAATTCTATTTAAAAATAATTTATAATAATTACATAGATGCTATGTATTATCTTTAAACAATAAAAATTTTGGAATTACTTTTAAAATGCTTAGAAGTGTTTTAAAAGTGAAAATAACTTTTTTTTAGTTCATGAATAGTATTTAATGTGAAATCAATTAAGAGGATTTTTTGTTGCAGAAAAAAGATCCTCAAATAGGTGGATTTACCATGAATTGATAGGTGATTTTAGATTGTTCCAAACAATTTCACTCTTGATCGTTTAAATCCTAGTCTAGCAAGAACAAGTATTCATGATAGAAATAAAATACAACAATGTAAGCTCAATTAGAGCAACATATAAAAGCATTATTATTATTATAACATTCAATAGATAATACTCAATTACGATGAAACAATTAAGGTAAATGAGATATAATTTAGGATGACCAAATACTTATAACCAGTAAATGTATGTACGTATATATGTGTATGTATAAATTTATCCGTAGGTGCTACAATCTCTCTAGCTAGACCAATTTTGATCAATGAAATATTACAAAGTTCGCTTTAATCATATCAATTGCACTCGGTATGACGTATATTCTCCATTGAATTAATTTATTTTCTATTTTAAATAATTCATATATTATTATTAGAAACTTATTTACATTTATACTTAAAAATATAATATATTTTTGTTTTTGTCTTCATTAATTGTAATTATTGTATTTACCTCAAATAAATTCACTGGCACTTCATTTTTCATAAGAAATTTATGCACATGTGATACAGCCTCTGAAGGATAATTCTGTGAAATATTAAATACAAAGAACAAAGTAAACTAAATAGTTATTTATATGATAATTGAAAGATATAAATTATAATGACAAGTGTAGAGTTTAGTTTAGTTCCAAAACGTAAGAAATCCATAATCACGTGACCACTGAGCTTTTTTTGTCACATTAACTTTTATTTTATTTCATTATGTTGTAAATTTATTTAAATACGTTTCATAGGAAAATAAATAAATATATTTACATGTGAATGTGCTAGGAGTTCTTTCATTATGAAGTTATCGTAGATTTCTCGAGCAAGTTTTCTTCTTTCATCTGGACATTCCAATTTCTCGTACGCTTTTATCTAAATTTAATTGGCATAAATGTTGATATATATTTTTCATTCATATAAACTTACATATAAATGTCAATAAATAGTTTGAAAGTATAAAATAGAGTGGAATAAAAATAAAGAATAATGACAAAACTTACCTCTTCATAAAACCTAAGTTCAGGAACTGGTTCGTCTAACACAGTTTCACAAAAGTCTTTGAATAAAAGATATCCTGAAAGAATTGATCAAATACTTGTTTATTCACTTTTATAGAAGAAAAAAAAAATGATGAATAATTATTGATGCAGTTGCATTGTTTGATTTTTTATCAAATCAAATATTGAAATATAATATAAATATTGATGAAGTATGTAACTAAATCATAAAATAGCAACAAAATTTTGTTTATTAAATTATATCTAGATAAAATTTGTAATAAAGCACAATTATTTATATACTTTACCTAACATTTGATTAAATATTTTATCAAAGTTGACTTCATTTTTTTTCTCCAGATATTTGTGCATCACACTTCGTACACTGAAACAAAAATAAAAACATTGATAGAAAATAAAAAGGAATAAGAGTAAATGAAATATGTATGTGTAAAGAGGATGTAATATTGCAACACTTGGTTCTCTAATCGGTAATGACAAATGAGTAAAAAATTATTATAAGTTATAAAATAAAGTATAATTTTATATACAATATTAATAAAATTAAGTGGATAAAGATTTATATAAGAGAAAATATGATATATGTATTAAAAGATAATAGATGGCCAATGAATATAAATATTCAAGGAAATAAAAAAGAAAATAAAAACAAGGAATGCAATCGATGTCCAATAAAATTCCATTAATTTAATGGTAAATTTCGTGAACTTTCAGGGCACTGCGCATGCGATTTTGCAGTGTATCGGATGGGGTGGCTCATCAAAAATTGAGTGCTTCGAAACTAATGTCTGATACATACTTTGACGTCATTACATAATTTTGAATAAGAATTGTTATTATGTTAATATATATTTTGTACTTCATAAGTGGATACAAGTGTGTTACAATTCTTTTATATAATTTATTTATTCTTTCACTTCTCGAAATTCCATACTTATTTTTACATAGTTATCAAAAGAAGAAGCAAAAATTGCTGAATATTATACTGATGGGCAATAATAAAAATTTATTTTACTTTCTTATCCATGAGAAAACAAGTCTAGAGTAATATTTATGAGAACTTATTAATAGTATTTGAGAGATAAATATTATTTTTTTTATATTCATTATGTTTTTTAATGATTCTTTGTATTGAGATGGATAAAAAAGTTTAGTTTTAATGATTTATTAAATGCAATAAAATACAATACAATAAAAACTTAGGTAATGAATAAAATAATAATCGCATATATTATTTGTAAAATATTTGAAGTTATATTTATATATTGATTTGACTGATTTATTTTATGTTTGTCACTAAGATTTGAGCTAACCAGATGTCACTTTTTGCCTCTAATTGAATTTTTTATTTTAATTAGTTTTACTAATTTTTCATGACGTTATTTCGCTTTATTTTATAATCTTAAGATTTAATATTTTTTTATTAAATTCCCAGTAGAAAACTATGGACGTTCATGTTAATACGTTTGAGTAAAAATTTTATTGACAATTTTCAAACTATTATTATCGGATACATAAGAGCAGTGTAGGTATTATATGGTATATTATAGAAATATATTGTAAAATAAAAAAAATGATCAATGACCTAATTTTATTTTCCACACAATCTATTATTAAATCCTGAAAATTTATTCCTTTTATTGTTTATTATTATTCACAACTGATAGAATACTTGACTAGAATTGTAAAACGTTGTTTGACAATCATTGAAGAATAAAAGAAAATTGAAGGTAAAAGTAGTATGAATTTTTATAGTTGATTTCAGGAAAAATATATATCTAAAGAAAGCAAAAAACATTTGTTCACGGATTTCCTTATCTTTATTTTAACTAGTGATATTCTACTTGGATTTATTGAGAATACATCAAACGTATTTATTATATATATAGACTTTTATATGAAAATATTAAATCAAATCTACAACTAGAACGATTCTTTTATGTTGACGTATTATTTTCAGTAATGAATTAAAAGTAAAAATATTTTTCAATCCAACTTGATCAGCTAATAATAAATCACAGGAAAACTAATATTCATTGTTTAATTCCTTTGTTGAAATAATTCCAAGGGTGAATTCTGCTGACACTAATTAACTTAATTATGGATTAAGTCAGACCAGATATCACAAACAACTGCGAAGTATAATATGAGTTTTTTTGTTGAAAATATCTTCAAATAAGTTAATTAAAAACTACACTAAATGAATGTTAACTTGGTAATTGAGTTAAAAAATTTACTCTCGATATGTGATGTTTATGAAATTCATTATTTTATGTATATATATATATATATATATAGAGCAGTTATAAAATTTTGTCGTAGAATAAACACTTTAATACAAAGAATGATTTCCTACTTTTACAGATTTTAAAATTGAAAAAAATAATCTCTTCTACTTAGTTCCTGTGGTATGCTATATTTAGATCATAAAAGTGCATGTTTTTTGCTTGTATTAAATTTAATCATATTAAACTCTTATGTTGAGCTTTCTTTGATCATAAAAAAGTTTGATATTTTATTTAACATAATAATAATAATGATAATAATAATATTAAGAAAATCTACGTAAAAAAGTTTTTTTATATTATTGATTATATTTTGTACAGTTTTAATTTTTTATATCAACATAAAATAGCAACTATTGAAGTAAAAGTTTCATTGTTAATAAATTTTATAAATAAACAATCAAATTTTTATGTAAATATTAATAAATTGATTTAGAGAAGAAAATTAATCTCTCAATTTTTTATTATTAAAAATTGACTGTGTTTTTGTTATATTTATTATTACAAATCTTTTATAAATAATATATACATATTGAACATTTATACCACAGTTATCGGATTATTATTCATTATTAATAAAATATTAATTACATCAAAATATATATTGGTGAAGTAGTACAAAAATTTTAATACAAAATCATTATTGAAAATAAAAAAAATCAGCTAAATTATTGGAATTTTATTAATATTTATTCAACTGTTGAATCTGTAAATAATTCATAAAACTTTAGTTCATTATTAAAACTTAAGTTTTAGTTTCTAAAAAAAAATAACAATGTTTAAGATATATATATAAAAAAAAAAGAATCACTCTTATATAAAACTGATCAAGAAAGAATTTTTCTCTCAATCATCACATATTTATATTTTCATCAACAATATGCTCTAAATCTATTTCAATCAGCTAAAATCTAATATTAGATTATAATAAAATTTCAGATGAAAACGTAAATGTTCTTCTTGGTTGTTATAATTCATCTAAAGATGCTACTGCAATCAAGTTCAAATCCCACTGGAGTACCCAATTAACTGTGGTATAAAAATAATAATAACTATTAATAATAGAATTAACAACAACGTAGTAATGTAGTATAACAATCTAATCAGCTATTCAACTATTATACATAAATCCTATAACGTATTATAATAAACAAGCATGGTCGATAATGATTTTTCACGATAATCAACTTGTAATCAAATTAATTGACATTTCAACCAGTTGATCAGATCACTTTAATCTATATCATACAATGAATAATGCGTTTCACCAACAGCACAGGGTCTCCAAGCTACAATATCCGATCGCAAGTAACGAAGCAGCATATTATCGGTAAGCTTATGTGCCTTTCTGATGCTACGTCACTTTAAAATATGTGTATATACATTATGTAGTTTGTAATATAACCACATACATATATCTTTATAGGTATGCCAGTAGTCGATTGTGCTTTATATGCTGTATTGTTAAAACTTAAAACCTATTAATAGCTATAATATAAATGTGTCTACTACCTACGTTAGAAAGATTATAACGTCGATGTATAATATTCAATGTACGTAGAATATATGTATTTATTAGAGCAAGTAATTGATAGTTTAGCATAGAATTCAAAAATACTACATAACAGATTAATATATTTATCAATAAAAAGTTAAATATTAATAAACTTTTAAATAAATATATAATTACAGTCTTTTGTTGATTTTATGTAATAAACTTTTATCTCTCCTTCATCTTTTTTCTTACTTTTAAACAGAAAATTTAATCGAACATTGTTATTATTTTAAATTAAAACAGAATTGAAAAAGTTTTATTTATTAATTTAAATTGTTGTATTAAGAAAAAAAAAACTTACAATTTTGTTTCTTTAAAGTAAAGAGAAACTAATTTTATTGTGATTATTATTCAAGCTTTGATATAAACTTTTTTGTCAATCATCTACAAAAGATAAAAAGTATTTTTTGATTAAGATATTAAATCTAATTGTATATGAACAACTCGATTAATGATCTATTGAACGTTATCAATTATACTCAATAATATCAATTCATGAATACTGATTCAAAAATTTTTCGTTATTTCAGGAATTAATTGAAATAGAATTTTTTTATATAAAAAGTGAAATAAACTTCAATAATATTAAAATTGAATCGAATAACTAAGCTTTTAAATGTATTGATTGAAAGCTATTATTTATATTCAAGAGCTTATGACATTGCTTTTTAATGATAGAATTAATGGTAAGTAAAATATAAAGAGAAGAAAATCTTAAAATATGAGTGCATAAATGTAATGGACAGAGTCTTTCAAGCTTAGTATTATATATATTTTGATAGCTCCAATGTATGACTAAAAATATTAATATTATTTTATTTTATAATCTAAAGTCATATTTTTAATATTATCATTAAAATGACTTAAATCTTAATTTACAGAAGAAAGTAATGGAAAATAAAATATGAAAGACTGCAAAAATAAAAAATATCAATATTACTAGAAAAATTTTAAAATTAATTCAACGAAAGATAAATGTTGAAACAGAAATGATTTCAAAAAAGAATTTTCACTCATAATTCTTAACATTTAGACAGAGAAAATGCATTGTACTTTTTTTTGTATGTTTTAAAGAAAATTTTATGCATTGTTATATTTATAAAAGATAGGTGCATAACTCATGCATAAATACAAAAAGAGAAAATTATTCAATTTTAAATATATTTTACATACTCTTGATATTCCAGATTCTATATAACCATAATTTAAACTTTTTCATCATCCACTTGGACAAAACAAAGAATTAATGATTCGTGAAGGACAAAATCACAGTTATTAATTAAGAAGTCTAAATTGAAAACTAAAAATATTAATTGTATATATGATTTAAAATAAAGTACTTAATGATAGAGATTAAATCCTTTTTTTTTAGATAAAATATGCTAAATCAGTATTAATAAAAAGATATATTTTTATTTCCATGATAAAATTGCTTAGAAAGTATTTAGAGTTGAGTAAAACAAGGTCACAAGTAGATCTAAATTTAGGTACTTGCATTTCCATTATAGAGGTACCATTTAAATAAAATAAGTTAATAAAGATAGCTTAATTGTATCAGTATATTCATTCTATAGAAAGAAAGACATTTATTCGATTTAGTGCAAAACAGACAAAACTATGTTAGAAATTTGATTGAATTCAACTACAAAAAAGTACGTCATGTGAAAGTTAATAAACGCTACTGCTTTAAAACAATGCTTTGAATGGCTCGAGAATTTATCAGAATTTTTTTCTCTTGATTTTCTTGATTGTCACATTGAACATGGCATGTATTTAAAGTTGAATACGACTTTGTGTATTATTAAACACACATTCATATACACATCTCACTTAACGAGTTGCTTGTGGTTATGCGATAATGCGTGTATAACTCACTAGTTTTTTTCAATATTTCTCACTCACCCATTTCAAAAAACTTTTTTCTTTGTTGTTAATTTTTTTTTTTTTATATATATATTAATGTTACGTTGATGAGAATAACTTGCGGCTGATTAAAATAAATGATTGCATAAATAATGACGGACAAACTGAACAATCGTGAGATCAGAGGAAAGGAAGAGAAAAATTTAAATATGTAGATACATGCATACATACATACATTAGAGAGGAATGAAATATAAGACTAATGACGTCTTTTACTTTTTCGTCAAACTTATAACCGATCAGTGGTTGTATTCATTTATGTATGAGTCATTAATGTTATAAGTTTAGTTGTGTACTCAGCTGAACACGATATTTGGTCTCTAGTAACTTATAAATATTTTATAATTCAAACAAATCATTCGAAATATCCTGTTGTTCTGCGTAAGTTAATATCTATTTCTATTATGATATTCCAACTATTTCATAAAGCATTGATTGAATAAAATTTTTCTATAAGGTAAGTAAATATTTTTTCATCAATTAAAATCTCTAAATGCATGTTTTTGAGTAGTTGATAAATTTTATTCAATACTACATAAGAATACTGATGTATTCATTTAATAAATTGAAAATTTTTGTTTAAACAAGTGTCTAACATATTTATATAAAAAAAAAAACATTACAACAAAGGTGAATGTAATTTTTAAATAAAATATTAAAGTGGTACTACATGATTTAGATATTGGTTGTAGTATCAAAAATTCAATTAATTTTATGGAAATTATAATAAACGTTTCAGTGAATATTTAATCTTCTATAATTATAATGACATTATATGTCTTAAATAGACTTTTTAAAAATTAAAATTTCTATTTAAAAAAAAATTGTAAAACTTTTTCATCTTTTTTGTAGAATAATTCAGGGAAAAAAATTGTCGTTAAAACTTCTTTTTATTTCCTGTTTTATATTAAATTATATAGTGAATATTTTCAACATTTTCCATTTAAATTTTTGAATAAAAACTAAATGAATATTTTCACAACTATTACTTTTTAAAATTGACAGTAATTCGAAAAGTTATTGTGATGAAACTAAGGCTTGGAATTAATTTTTTATCCAAGATCATTAGCATTTTTTTTACACAATTTTTAGCTGATGTATTTATAAACCCCAAAACAAATGGGAATCTTAAGCTTCAACTAAAACAACATTTCATTTCCATAATAATACCAATTATACATGAAAAGAGCCTAAAGATTAACGTAAAATTCAATCTGCTCTTTTATTTCGGAGTAATCCTCGAACATCTCTTCAATACCAAAAAACAAAGAATTACTCAGTACCAGAGTAAATTTAGTTCTATAAAAAGTTAAATTTCATTCTTTACAGATAAAAACCATTGCCAGTTTTGGAGTAAATGAGATGTCCTAGAAGTACTCCAAAATGAAGAATAGAAAAGGATCATTTTTACTGTTTAATTAACTTATTCATTTGACTATTTTTTTTTGCTTTTTCATATATAATTAATTCAATCATTTTTTCTTACTCCTTATTCTAGACATTTTTAAATATTAATTATGTTAAACATAAGAAGTGTTTTTGTATAATTTATTACAATAAATTTGACAAAGTTTATTATTTATAGACTATTAATTAAAAAATATATTATTGACAATTTGATAGATTACTCATATTTAATAATCTTATCAATTTCTTGAAATGTTCTATTACAAATACTTAAATAAATCACCAACATCTTGATGAACATAACTTTCTATTTACTGTCTAGTTGAACAGCTTCTAAAAATAGTGCAAATATTTTCTTTCTATATCTAATAAATTTTCAAAAGAGTTTAAGTAAATGGAAAAACATTCAATCAACTCATATACATACTGGATTTTCGTTTTGTGCGATTGCCAAGGCCGAGGCCACATGCGTCACGCATCGTATTTCGTCCAATAAGTTAATTTATAGCCTTACAATAAATTATTTTATCCAACTTTTATCTTAGAATCCAATATAAATTTGGTTCGATGATAATTATTGTATCAAGTTCCTGGACTAAATCAACTCAGCACTTTGTAGAACGTATCAGATTATAACTAACAATATATTCAATATTATTGATGTTTGTCACATCTTAGTGTATTTAATGTACAACAATAATCAGCTTAGTTTTTATTCTAGAGGAAAATGCATCACAGAAAACAAGTGAGGAACAGGCAGTGACGGGTCTATTTCTAGACATTGAAGGTTTAGTTCCTAAACAGCAAACGTACCATCTCATAGCATTAAAGTCTGCTTGAGTTGAAGTGAGTTAATGTGCAAGAGAGTTGAAAAATGTTGAAGTAGCATTGAAGAATAGAAGGAAGTAGACATATAGACACCTCCAAAGTTTCATCAATCAATCTATAGAATGTTAATACCTTCTTGCCAATACTAAAAGCAAAAGGTGTTTCTTCTTTTTGTCTTTAATCGTCTGCCAATAATCGATTCTACATGTTGGTATTGTACTTTATCCTGTCGCTCCAATACCACTCTATTTTATGTGTTACGTCTGTATACTTGTATGTAAAAAAAAGGAAATTTCCGCTTATATTTATATAGTATACGTCTGGTATACAGACGATTACACATACCAATTCCTTCATCCATTTCAATTCTCTGTCTCTACTTTTTTCACATTTTTTTTTTCTTTTACTCATTTTATGTCTATCTTCTTCGCTCACTGATTCAGGAGTCCGTTCAACTTATTGCCAATTTTCTTAGAGTGCTATCAACCATACCCTTATGTTGAATTTCGTGAAATTCGACGACAAATTTTCATCAAAATTTTAATATTTTTTATTTATAAAATAAATTTGTGTTATGATTTTAATAAAAGGATTTGATAAATTCTTTTTCAGATTAACCATCGTATAAATTATTAATAAAATAAAAATACTTCAAAATATGAGCTTTAAGTTGAATAGAAAATGAGGTAATTTTATTAAAAGGAAGATAAAAGTAGTGATATTAGTGAGTCAAAGTTTTGATCTTGGATTTTTTTTAATTTAAACTAGTCTATTTATGAATATTACATTCTATTTTTTTTGAGCTATAATTTTTAAAAAATAGTTAATAAAATATCGTTAAAAAAAAACCAATGCAAATGTTACTGACAATTTTATTTATAGACTAAACAAAAGTTAACGAAATTTTTTCATTAAAATTCATCGATATAAATTGCACATATAATAAATAGAGTAACTGGTAAAAGGAAAATTTTATACAAATTTTACTGATAAAATAAAGCTATCAATTGCTATATAAACAACAACGTATATTATAAAAAATAATTTGAAAATATAGATGGTTGAAATAAAAAATAAATATTTTTTTAATAAAATATTGTATTTGTGAAAAATCAATTATATTGCATTTACTGTAATTGACAATTAGCAAATACAATCAAATAAAAAAATTTAATATTATATTTTTAGAAATTAATCTTCTTTCAATAAATATAATTAATTAATTTATGTAATAGAATATTATACAATAATTATTTAATATTATTCAACAAAGTAACAAAAATTTATTTTTAATAGAAAAAAAATAATTTAGTATAAATCTTTAATTTAAATTTTAAGAAACTAAATTAATTTAATTTAATTTTTCTTCAATAGATAAACTTTTGAATAAACAAAAAATTAAGCCGTATAAATTTATAAAGTTGAGTTTAACTTATGAATAGAAATAACAAACGGTATAAAAGAGCATTTTTATGTATGTTACATAACTTTTCACAATTTTTTTATCTCCTTTTTTCAACTATTATTCTACTTTTAAAAAATGTCGATATTGATAAATACAACAAAAAAAAAAGTATAAAAGTAAGGTAAAAGTAGAATTCTTTCATTCTATCCTGATATCTTTTACTTCCCCTTAGCACAGTTCTCCTAAAAAAATTTCCAATCAATATCTTTATTTGTCAATAATCTAAATATCATTCAAAAAATATCCTCCATCATGATTGTTGTAATATAATAATATCATCAATAAATATAGCAACATCAGCAAAGAAATTCAATACGTAGGTAAATAAAATGAGATACAATTATTCAAATTTTATCACCATTTAGTCTCTTATTTATCCAACATACACCCAATGGGGTTCTGAATTCCAAACACAGATAAATTAATTTGTATCATTACACAACAAATCTCTTCAGTAACAGATCTGAAAATTGGATAATCATCGGATAATTTTAGTTCATAATATTCGAACCATAACAAATGTAGTCAATACATTGTAATAACCATTAATTAATTGACAGATGTACTCTTATTAATGATAATGAATATATTACATTAAACACTTTGGTACTATTCCTCAGCACCTGTTTAACAAGATATTAATTTAACATTATATTTCACTTAAATACAACAACTTATATAATTCAATAACTTTTATACTATCTACATTCGTTATTTTTTCTCTTATAAACTTGGAAGTCAAGCACCAGATGGTTCAGATGCACTCAACTTCATCTATTTTAAGTATAATACTGTTGGCTTTGAAAACAATAGTCTCTCAAACTCGAGTTGGTTATTGTAAAGTGTTTAATGTTGATCTCCAATATGCTTGGAAATTTGTATTGATTAAATTAATGGCAATAACAGTAAATAAACCAAACAGTTGATTTAATTCTTGGTATTGAATTCAATTCTTTGGTGGTCTTCTTTAGTGCAAAAATCCTGCATTGACAAGTTGTCTGAACACTTGGAGAGGCAATAATCCTTCTTTTGATATTGATTTATCTTCTATACCAACATCTCTTCTCCAATCGAGTTATTCTCACATTGTTTTTATCAGAGGTAACCGTACAGAAGAATGAAAACAAAGAAAACTCTTGGCTTGAGATATTTTTGACTTTTTTCTCAATATTATTTTCTTGTTTTGAATTTTTCTGATGTTTGATAGAGCTTTTACAGGTTGTAATGTAAGCATCAAAAAGATTTCAAATGTAAATATTTGATTGAGAGAAAAAGAGTAGTAGGTGTGTTTTAAAAAGTAATAAGGGAAGAGCATGGTATGTACATAAACGAAAGTGTGTCTTGCATAGAAATAGGTTATTAAAATGCAATTTGTCTTCAAGAAGAAAGCTAATAGCACATTTTATCATCAACCAAAAATGATAAGACTACAGATGTTTATTAATCAATATAATAAAGTGTTATTTCCTATTTTCTCGAAATTATTTTCCAAATCCTTTTTCCCTGTTTATAGTAAATTGGTCCTTGAGTTCGTGACTGATGATAACGGCTCTCGAAAGTCTTCAATACAATTTCCCGGCAGTAATGTAGGTCGATGCACAGGACGTTGATGATATGAAAAGACGGTGGGAGCTGCTAGAGATTGCTCTGCAATGACCTTTCCGCGCCTGCGTACCTTATTTTATCAAACGGTTACCCTTTATTATTATTATTTGCTATTATACATAATGTCTTGGTGATTTGCGTTTTCAACTTTTATTCTATGAAATTATTTTCAAGTTACAAACTAGGGATTCTTATTATGTTTTGTACTTTCGTTTTACTTTCATCAAGAAATTTACATTTATTCCCTTCTTTCGTCTAGTAAAGACGGATACATAGTCAAATTGGTTTCTTATCTCTTTTAATAAACCACTTCTCCCATCAATTTCTTTCACCACTTTTTTACTAAATTAATTAATTATGATTTTGCTATTAATCAATCATATGCTATCAGGTAATCGAATTGAATATCTGAATTTATGAGTATAAACAAAAACATGTGTATGTTTTTAACAATTAATATTTTTAAAAAATTTGCTGCAAATCATTTTAAAATTGAAGGTGAAATTGAAGAAATATAAATAACAGAAAAAAAAACTGTACTTTTTTTTTATTGATTTCACTGTTTTGTTGTTAATTAATTGAATTTTTTTTTTCTTTTCTTTCTTTAAACAATTATTTAGTAAAGTTTTATTTATCGAAATTTTTATTAGAATTTTATTCAATAACTTACGTTTTAATGACCCTTTATATAAACTTTATTCCCTCAATTTATTTCTTAATCAATTAAAATTACGGATTAAATTTCTTTTATAAAGAGAAGAAAAAAAATCGAAATTGTATTGTTTTTATTTACAGAGAAATGATGGATTTATAAAACCAATTATTATTGAAACTTTAATTATTTAACCTATTTTTTAGTTATTTTGAAAAACTAATAAAAGTTTAACACCTAAAATTTAATATCAAAGTTTAGATATTATGATTTGTTTCTTTTAAACTCATGTTTCAATGTACCACGTCTATAATTGAAACTTGTTGTTATAGAGTATTCATTATTTTTGTCTTGAACTTGTATTCCCAAGATATACCATTGTTATTTTTATGTCTCTATTAACACATTGACCCTTTAGCTTGACAGAACAAGATTATACGGACCATTTATTGGGGTGTTGAGCTTGTCCTATTTACGAAACTTCCAGCTAATTTATAGCAAGATAATTTGTCAAAATTTGACCGATTTCACGTCCAATTTATCATTTGCACATTTCCATATAATTATAACTTAAATTTATTGCAAAACCTAAAACAAAAAAATCTTTTGCATTTCATTAATATCCTTTCTATAAGTAATAAAGCCACTAGAAGACAAACAAATTTTAATGAATATTAAAATGTTCGAAAGTAAATTCAGCATAGATTTCTCATCAACATTGAATATACCTATATAGAGATTAAAGTAGAACAATGACTTTTTTCCAATTGCCCGTATAACTCATGCATTTAAAGATCAACTTTCGATCAAAGTGTATATAAAGAAGTGAATGCATGAATGAATGAATGAATGAATGAATGAATGAATTTCAATCAAAAGACAAATCTTAGCAAAATATACCAAAAGTCAAATACCCAAATTCTAGTAAAATCGATTATGCCCAACTGGTACAATTGTTAGTAAATATAATCATCATAATTTTACCTATTTTCATTTTCCTTTATCTCATAAATCTTATTATTTTACATGAAAAAAACATCAAATTTTAAATTGAGTTTTTCAATCAATATTAAATAATGTAGGAATTTGAATCATTACTAGGACATATTTTTGTGGTACGTAAAAAAGATTAATTTCATTTTTGTAGTAGCTAGATTAAAATTCTATAATACTTTGATTTTTAATTTCGATTTACTCTCATAAATATATAAAAAACACGAACAAATCAAGATTACAATCTACATCTGGCAGAAAGCCCACATTTCTGAGGAATATAAAAAATAAATAGACAAAATGTGACACAAGATTAGGGGGTCTGAAGTAGTGAAATAAAAGTTTCAAAGATATACTAAAGGGGATAAATGAGAATTGTCATATTAATCTTTGATTAAGGAAAAAATAATAAAACGCAATACCTAGGATCTGGTAAAACTATTTTCTTGCTAGCTCTTGCCGCTGGTGTACATTTGCTTTTTTCCATAGCCATAAGATAGCTGACATCCGCGAGGACGGCCTCGAGATCCGCCATATTTGTGCGTGATGATTAGTAAAGCTTCTAACAATCAAAATCTTCCCCGTGGTTTTACTCTTGGCTAAGTTCCTGAATCTTAGCGTTGTCGTATGAGGCACCGCTGCGGCCAGTAGCCACAGCGGCGTATTCACCGGTGTCTTACACTCACCCGTGTCTTTCACTACACTTTTTAACACTTGATGCCGTTTTTTGTGATTGTCTGACACTGATCATACAAAATAAATTCTTGGAGTCAGTCTCCAAAGTCAGAATTTTAAATCACAAACTTTTTCAAAGACTTTTTTACTCCCTATTTACTCAACTTCTCCCCTTCTTTTGTGTTGAATAAAAGATAAATTGATGATGTTTACTTGATGTTATTTATTGTAGATTTTTAACCAAAAGACATTTTCGTAATGACCTGTTAGAGTGGAAAACAATTCCAAAAATGTAATTCCGTTAGTAATCGATTTAACAGTTACTTGATCTTGTAAAGAATGATCCTTATTAAAATAATTGATTGTGGTTATTTTCTATGTTAATTTTTATTTACTCTTTAATACTGTCATTTTGATATTACGTTTGTTATTGATAATATTGGCAATGATGATATTATTTTTATTCAAGAAATTGATATACACGTAGTTGTAAACACTAACTACCGGTAAAAACACTTTTATCAATGCTATGTTTGTAGGATATCCCTTCTCTTTTATCACACACAGCACGATACTAGAATCACGAAACGCAACACCGGGAGTCCACTTTAGATCAAAAATTTTTTTTCATTCATTTGTCATGTTTCACTATTTTTTCATTTATTTAAATGTATTATATTAATTTCAATTGACTTTATTATAATTAAGGTAAGTAATTTACAATTGTTTCACTTGTAAATACTATTTTGATGATTCGTTTCGCGGTTTTTCTATTTTTCTTCTTTGCGACAATGATGACATTCGCGCAAAACTTGCTCGTCACACAACACTTCCTAATTGACCTCGTCCGCACCCTGATTGGCCGGAGACTGTAGAACACTGTATAGAAAATTGCGATAGAACTGTTTTCGATTTTCAATTGTGACTGTAGCGACATTTTTTACATTACGGAAATGGTAACAACTAATAGTTATATATTACCTCTATCGGTAAAAACGACATGTTTTGCAAAAAAATTAATTGAAAATTTTAATTTTAACAAACATATTAATTGTTTATTAATTACAGAAAAAAAAATTAAAACATTCTTTTTGTACATCAATATTATAAATATCAATCAAAATTTTTTGTCTTAATAAGATAGAAACGTCAAATGTCACAATTAAAAATTAATTTCTCAGACCGAAAATAGTAGAAATTATTTTTTTAAATACTTTAATAATTATATTCATTCATATGAAAAAAAATTTAATTTGAAAATATTAGATAAGAGATTAAAATACTTTTAACTCATCAGTGCTTTATTATTATTTAAAGAGAAAAAGCTAGAAATATATATATTTTATTAAATAATTAATATTTAATCTTATAACTATGTAAATTATTTCTAAAGATATAAAAGAAATGATTTACCGTGTAAGAATGTATTTTTATTGGACTCGTACATTATACGAATGTCTAATATTCAATATTTCATGCCTTTCACGCACACTTTACTTCTCATTCACATCATTTTACATTAATATTCTTCTCAATCATCAACCATCAGAATAACTCGAAATTGATGATAAAATAAGAGATTAATTAATTGAGTATATACTTATCAATTAATCTGATTATTTTCATGAGAGCAAAAATCACTCGTGAGTTAGAATTAATATTTAGAAAAAAAAATTTTTACATATTAAATTTTAAAAAAATTTGATTTCATTCTTTCAATTTTGTATTATTAAATATGCTCTTCTTATTTATTCGTCATAGCGGTAAGAAATTGATTTAATACCAATGTGACTGCGTATATTATTGTAAACATAAAATAATCATTTTACGCTCTCATACAATGGTAAAATATAAAATTCAGAAAATAACTACTCTTAAAAGACTTGGTATTCTTTAAATACATCTTTGCATGTATTCTTTCTATTTTTTCTTTTTGTTTTTCACTGTGAAACAATAGCGAATATTATTATATTTAATTATTAAACTCTACGATATTCTTTGTGTTATTATCTATCCCAATGCAATTATAATTGCATTATTACAAGTTTTCATGTGGAAATTAAAATTAAAGAGCAAGTTGTTACACGCAGACATGAATGTCTAAAATACATTTTTTTAATTTTATTCTGTTTAATCTATATAGCGTGGATTTGCTATTTCAAATATTTACGTCTACTTCGTCACAAATCAATTCAATTTTGTATCTTTTATCTATTTTCCCTCTCGGTTGATTCTTTACAGCTTTATTATTTATGGTATAATAGTAGCAGTAGCAATAATAATTGTGATAGTAGTAGTAGAAGTGGTCATTCAATTTAAGATGTTTATTATTCTTGAAAGCGAATTCTTCTACATTGAACTTCTTAATCGTCATTCTCACTTAACGATTCTTACATATATACATATTAATAATAAGATTTTTGTTCACGTTTTCTGCAATGCCTAATATTTATTTTTTCACAATTTCATTATTCGCTTTCTTTTTTTCACTCACGTTTTGGATGAATGTGAAGTTGTCAGTAATCAATTTCCATACAGAATTCATGGTATTATTGTATTGCATATTGTTACATTAAACTCATTTATCGAGTTCTAATGCGGCATATTGTTCTTCATCCACCTCCGTCATCATTAAATTACCATCTGGAAGTAGGAGCACGACCCTCCTAGTACCACCTTAAAAATAAATAAATTCAGTTATAAACAGTGGTTTATATAAATTTCATACAGAATACTTCAATTGTATAGATAAGAAATTAGTTATAAATTCTAGTATCTGTTCAATAAAAAATTAGAAAACTTACCAGGAGTAGGTTCATCAGCCTGAACAACCTGAGCGACAACTTGAGCTTGTCCGTCAGGATCCTCCTGAGTTCCAACAGCTCCACTATTATTATCCATTATAGACATAACCATTTGACCTTCAGCAGCTTCACCTTCACCCTCTTTTACGTAGAACTGAGGAGTTAAGTTGACCTGATCTGGCATTAGTTGAGCAACAGCTTCAGCAACAGCATGATCAAGTGTGAGTACTGATCCATCATCGCCCTGTTGTTCAGTCGTGACATAAACGCATTGCTGCTCACCATCAGCACCGCGTGTCACTAAAAGGGTCTGGCCATCATCAGCATGACCTGCAACTTGATAGACAACACCGTCCTCACCAGTGATTGTTACTAAGTTCGATGTATCTTCAGCTATCACTTTTTTGTCTTCCTCTTTAATATCTTTAATATTAGTAGTTATTGATGGAACACTAGTCGTAACAGTGGCAGTGAGACTAGTAGTCGTTGCTTCAGATGCAGTAGTCTCAGTTAATGCTGCTGTTGGTATCGGTGTTCCTACAGAAGTTGTTGTTGTATCATCCAAACAAGGAAGATCTGGTGCTGCTACAGTAACGCCTGTAAGATTTATCTGGGTGGCATCAGTACTAGCCTGCACTATCGTACCTGTTGTGCCACCTGGACTCATTTCTACACGCATAATACCACTAGCATCGGTTAAGACATCTAAAGATGGTAAAACTAATTCTGCTGTTGTTGGTGTTGTGACATTTGTTGTCTCAGAATTTTCAGATGATGTTACAGTGGTGGTGACCGACGTGACTGGATCCGATGTTGTAGTTGGCTGCTCCGGTTCAGGTTCAGTCGTTGTGTCCATCGGCTCCCCATCAGGTCCAATGATACGTCCAGTCAATGGACAAAGTGTAAACGGCCTCGGTGGACTGTCAGGTTCATTCTGCGGAACATTACAGATATTATCTTCAGGCAAAACTTCAGGTTCTGCCTCCTCACTGCTATCTTCACTGCCTACTTCCTGAAATTCCATATGTAATCCGTCGCTTTCTACAATCTTGGTTTCTTTTGGCTTTCCAGGAGTAGAAACAGCTGCAACAGGTGTGATTTTTCCACGTCCACGACCTTGTGGTGTTTTCGGGCTAGCTACAACCGTCTTGGTAAATGTTTTAGTTAATCCAACAGCTTCTTGAGCTTTTCTCTTTGCCATAAGAAGTTTTTGCTGAGGTGATAAGAGCGATTGGGATGGTTTTACTGGAGGTTTTGGTGATGATTTAGCTGCTACTGTGCTTACTGTTTTAACTACTGGATTTGATTGCGTAGTTAAAACTGTAATTTTTGATCGCATCTGAGTCGATTGATTAGGACTTACTACAGCCTGTGGTGAACTTGCTATTATTCGTTTTTGTTGCATTATTGGACGTGTTTGAGCTGTAGGAAGTCTTGGAGCTAGTGCTCGTACCGGTGTACGAACTGATCCAACACCAAGAACACTAGTAGGCGTTGCACCGCGGAGAGGAGGTCTTGGTAAAAGAGGACGACCATCTGGAGTCTTTTGTGTCTGTTGTTGTGGTGATGATTGTGATTGTTGAGATTGAATTGTAGGTCTTATTGTTGTTGTTGCCATTTTTGGTTGAATACCTATAGGTGTTGGGACAGCCGTAACTACATGAATTTGTTGAAGTTGATTTGGATCGGGTTTAGGCTGAATTTTAACTGGTTCCGTCTTTGGTGCCAGAGATGGTCTTGGTTTAGTTTGAACTGGTTTAGAGATCACTTTCATTTGAGTAACTATCTGACTTCCATCTGGCTTAGAAACAACTTTAACCGGTGTTATTGAATTTGCTTGCGTTGCAGTAATCACTTGTCTTCGAACCACAGTTGGTTCACGATTTTGTACCATTAATACACCTTGAGTATTAGGCGATCCTTTAACACCAATTTTTCCACTTGGTGATGAATCTAATTTGATAATTCCTTCTTTTTTCGACATTACATAAACACCAGATGCCAAATTAGGCATTTGCTTAGGATCAACTTTGACAACACCTTTAGCATTAGCAACTAAAACCGGTGTTTGATGGGTCACTTTGGAGCCATCTGATGTTTGAATATGTAAAGATGATAGGTCAGAGCTTGAAACAATAGTATTTGCTTTATTGGAACCATTTGATTGGGCATTAGCACGATTAAATGCACGTTGTATGACATCACTTCTACCAACTAGACGTTCATCTTCAGATTCTCCACTCCAATCTTCATCGCTACCTGTCTCTCCCTTTATTCGTTTAGGTAAAGTAATATCTTCTGAATCACTATCCGTAAATTCAGCACGACGTTTACCCAAAAGTTCACCTTCTTCTTCTTTCATCGATCCACACCATTGTTTTACTTGGTCCATTGCTTTTGACTTACTTGATCGCATTGGACGACTGATTTGAGCTGCACTACTAGGTCCAGGTATACTACTTGGTTCTGACTTGACGATTGTTTTTAGAGGTACTGGTCGTGTAGTAATTATTTTTGTTTGCTGCTGTTGTTGTTGTTGCTGCTGCTGTTGGGCTAACTGTTGTGCTTTTAATTCTTTCATTTCTTTTTGTTTTGCTAAATTCCTTTCAAATTCATCTAAAAGAAATTTACAAGATGATATTACATCAGCTGATTCCCAAGTATTAAACTCAGGTGATAATCCTTCCCATTTTAAATAATATTCAGGACAACGTTTTTTAGTATTGTAACGTTTTGCGACAATTTTTTCCACAACAAATTCTTCTTCATTGGGTTCATCTGCTTCAGATGCTAACTTTCCAGGTTTTACTCTGGGTTTAACAAGAGCTTTCGGTCGAGGATGAATAACTTTCTTCTCTTGTGGTGTAGTTGATTCTCCCGGTTGTGATTTTATTTCTTGTTTAATTACTACTTCTTTTTTAACTTCAGTAGATTCTTCTGGTTGCCCATTACGAATTACTTTACGTACCACTATTGGTTGTTTCACACCTGAATGAACAATTATATACATACATATATATTAATATACAATTCAATGATGGAAAAATTTACTATCAGCTCAACTAGTTGAGCTAGTTATAAATAAAATAAATTATAAAAATACCATCTGAGGTGATATTTGTTTGTCCAGTTGGTCGAAAATCTGTCATCTTTGCATTATTTATTTTAGTAAATGTTTGAATAGTCTTTCCAGCGGTCACCCAAGTTTCTCTTACATGAGATTCCATTTTACACCATCTTTGATAGAGCTTCCAAGAGTTTGCAGAATCTCTATCAGGGCCTTCCTGTTGGATCTGTGTATCTTTCCAGAGAAGAAATGCCCATACTTGCGCTTTTTGTTCATTCTAAAGAAAAATAAATGTAATGATTAAAAGCTACTTAATATTAACTATTAAACACATTCTCTATTCAAATATCAGAAGAATAGAACTTACATTTCCATTATCGCGAAAATGTGAGGTTTTTGAACAAGCGCCCTCTTTGCTTCGGTGTTCTTGGAATTCTTCAACAAAGTGAAAAACAGAATGACATTGTCCACATACTAAAACGTCAAGTCTTCCCATCTCTTCTTGTGCCGCTGAAAAAAAAAAATTTTTTTTGAAATTTACTCATTTTTTGATTCATAGTTGTCGACTAAATAAACAGTAATTTTGATGCAATCATGAGCGAAAAAAATGTTTAATGTATTCATGATTGTTTAAAAGTAATTTTATAATAAAAATAATGCGATAATTTCATATTATCAATGTTACCTTTGACGACGCTTGGATTGTTGACGGCCGCAGGGCCATCTTCGGCTTCCATCTTGCCGTATCCCGCTCAATTTATTGTTCAGACAACCTATAAAAATGAAAAAAGTATGATTATTAATAAATAAAATACGGCAAGTTATCAAAAGAAAGTAATAAATTAACATAGAGTTAATGAAAAACTCACAAAAAAATCTTAGCATATTGTCCATTTCGAATTTAATGAATTCCCGCATAAACTAGATATGTAAGTTTGAGAAATAGCAAGTATAGAAGAGAGAAAAGAGCAGGAGAGACTTATGTCTAGAGAGAGAGAGGGGAGAAATAAGGCATGGAATAGTTGAAAACGCGGCCAGTCACGTAAATAACTACTCAACTTACGCTGTATTCTCGTATTGGAAATGCAATTAGATGTGCAAAAACAAATCACTGGTTTTTTCGTAGCTTGTTCGCTAATATCACTCAGAAGAGAACGCCTCAGGACGCAAAGTAGCTTTTATTATCGTGATGTGATGCCATCGCGCCGTTCGATGGTTGTCCGTTGTAGCGCCGCTACCAACCGCCACTACCAAGCTGCCGCGCCACCGCACCAATCTTCTATCCTGTTACTACTGTGCTTGTCCACGAGCCAAAAACTAGCTCTACTTACAATTTTTCAACTTCAAGATGGCTCTCACTTCTCTACACTGCTCTACACTTTACAAATCTGAACACAGAGCACACGTTGGCGTTCACTTCCTGCTTGATATTCGCGGTCAAACCCGAAAGTGAGCTTTACAATTATTTGATTACAACAATCTTTTTTCCCTACCTGATGGTTTTTCTACTTTTCGGTTGTATTCAATTGTTTTATCTTGATAGCACTCGTTTCCCCGGGAATTACGTTTCGTGAAAAATTTTCTTATGCCAGGGACGCACACGCAAACCGGGAGCAACGTATTGTACAACAATACATGCACACCGACAACACCGGATTACTGAACAACGCACCCAATCGCGTTCCTCCTACAACTTGCAAAACAACCGCCACGCCACGCACCATTAGTGACCATTTTTGGTACTATTAGAGCTTCTTACTTTTGGCGGGAATATTTTTATTAATATAAAATTAATTTAATATTTATTTCACTTATTTTATATTGATTATTTTTAAAAAATGAACTCGGTATTTTGATTCAATTATGTTTTAATTGTCATCATTATTCAAATTTATTTCTAACGGTAATTTTTTGCATTCGTTGTTGAAATTTCCCGCGCTTTAAAACTGGAAAAAGCAAAAACTCTACATCCGGTTGAATAAAACCAATCAACTCTCAAATATGACGTTTGGATTCTTTATATCCAATTTGATTGGATAAATCAATTTTTTTCTACCTAAACAAAGTTGCATTTATTTGAGGAAAAAAGAGAGAAAATAATTCGTGAAAATAGCTAACCTCTAATAATAAATGTGTACATGTACTGTTATTAATTTTTAGCAATTTGTATAATTTTGATAATTGAAATGGCAGAAGAAGAAAATCTTAAAGAGTACCGTTGGGAGACTGGTTACGAGAAAACTTGGTAATATATTATTATTCTGTCATTTATTTATGGTTTACATATTTGAATAATGTAAAATAACTTTTGAATTCTGTAGGGAAGCAATAAAAGAGGATGATCATGGAAGTTTTGAAGCTTCAGTTGCGGATATTATTCATAAAGCCAAGAGGAAACGTCAATTGGAAAAAACTGGAGGTGCTAGACTGGGGATGATGAGACATCTTTATATCATTCTGGATGTCTCTGAATCAATAACATCACAAGACCTCAAACCTACTAGGCTATTTTGCACTGTTAAAGTAAATTTTATTCACATAAATTATTCAAAAATATGTAAAAAAATCGTATTTAATTTTTATGATTTATATTTTTTAGCTTCTTGAAGAATTTATTGATGAATTCTTTTATCAAAATCCAATTAGTCAGTTGGGAATAATTGTTACAAAGAATAAAAGAGCTGAAAAGCTCAGTGAATTATCTGGAAACGCCAAAAAACATATCAAAGTATGAACAATGTTTTAATAATAAATGTGATTGGTAATTTTTTCATATTTACTTTATTTTTAGGAAGTAAAATCTTTGTTAAATTCAACTTCTCTCACAGGAGAGCCGTCATTACAAAACTCTCTCGAGCTAGCACTGAAGTCATTAAAAAATCTTCCATCTCATGCTAGTCGTGAAATCTTAGTGATTATGGCATCATTAACAACATGTGATCCAGGTGATATTTATGATACAATTCAGGTAAATACAATTTTTTAAATTTTCTATTTAAAAAAAAATTACTGTATTGAAGATAAGTTCTTCTAAACAATACTATGTATTTGCTTTTTTAACATATCTAATATCGAATAATATGAAGCTTACGATTTACTTTGGCTTCGGTTAGATAATAATCATCTTGTAAGCTATTTTCGTATGCAAAAAATATCTATTTCTAACAATACGATAAATGTCTCGCTTGGTATTGATTGATTACTTTAAGATGTAAATACTTTAACTTAATGGAGTACTAAATTGTTTTATTAAATTCAAATTAAAATAAATGTTTTGCACAGTTTTAAAACTAAAAATATTTTATCTTATATTATTAATTGAATATAAGAATTTAACCACATATAAATTTAATTGTAATAAAAATCTAAAAATTTAATAAGTGATCTTTGTTAAACTAAAATTATATTTTTTTATGTTAGACGTTAAAGTCAGAAAGTGTAAGATGTAGTGTCATTGGACTCTCAGCAGAACTACACGTTTGTAAAAAAATGGCTACACTAACTGGAGGTGAACATGCAGTTGTACTAGATGACAAACATTATCGAAATCAATTAAAGATTCACGTAGATCCACCACCAGCAGCAACACGACTTGACGCTGCATTAGTCAAAATGGGATTCCCTCATCATGCTTTAAGCTCTAGAGCTGACATATCTATGAGTCTTTGCATGTGGTAATAATTGTTCTACGTTATTATTCATTATTGTTCATACATTTATATTCATATTCATTTTGATGAAATCTTATGTCGTTTAATAACAGCCATGCTGACAGCACTGATGATTTTACCAAGCTATCAAGTAATGGTTACCTTTGTCCTCAGTGTCTTAGTAAACATTGTGAGCTACCAGTTGAATGTAAATCATGTGGACTTACTCTTGTCTCTGCTCCTCATTTAGCAAGGTCTTACCATTATCTCTTCCCAGTGAACCACTTTAAAGAAATGCCTCATGACAATTCAGTAAAGTCGTTTTGTTACGGTTGTCAAAAATCTTTTTCAGATATGGATAAAAAGGTCAGATTATCTTCGTTTTGTTTAGAAATAAGTCAATATAATATGATATAACGATTTCATTGCCAATTCAATTGCAGGTTTATGTATGTGAAAAGTGTACGCAAACATTTTGCATTGATTGTGAGATTTTTATTCATGAGTCCTTACATACATGCCCTGGTTGTGCCACAAGTACTGCATCATTTCACAAGCCGATGGAGAATAGTAACACCTAGTAGTAGTGAAACAGGTTATTAAAATATTTTTTATAAATTATTTTTTCTTTTCATCCTATGGATGAAATGACAACTATTAATATATACGTAAATAATTACTAAAGTAATTATTCGTTTACTAATAAATTTTTTTTAAAAACAGTACAAATAGTTGTGACAATTGTCGATATAAAAATAGTTAATCCAATTTAATTCTATATAAACTAATAATTAACAAAATACATAATTTATATGTAAAGGAGTTAATACGCAAATGATTACGTAAATATAGAGCTGTATCTGATTGGAAAGATGATCCGTAATGATACTGTCTGAGGATTTAAATTGAAATCGGAAGACCTTTGAAAGTTTAGCTAATTTACGAATTATGATTAATCGTCTGGTTGAATGAGAGTAGGTAACAGAGAAATACAGTCGCAAAAAGTGAGATATCAAGTGAATGAGACTGAGTGGGAGGCAGCCTCAGATTTGTCACATTGAACAGGTGCGAGTGAACGTAAAGATACAAGTAATACTATTTTTTAGTTCGCGCTCAACCGTCGTTACGAACAGTTTTTTAAAAAAGATCGGTAATGCAATAATACTGCATTTACCAATAAAATTTTATTATTAATTATTTTTATGGATTTATTGAATATTTTCCATTTCATTAAGGGTGAGTTACAACAATTGAAAGTTCATTTTTGCTTCTTTTAGTAGATTAGCTTTGTTTAGAAAAAAAAATTGAAATAATTTAAATTTCAATATTACAATATAGAACATAATTATCATTTAATTATTTACCTGTCATAATTAATGATAATTTTGTTGTATTGACAGTTTACATTTGTTATCTTGTGAAAATTCTGTTGTTTTTACAAATATTCTTTGAGTTCATCGATAATTGAAAAATAATCTTATCATTTCTTATAATTATTACTTTTCCTTTACCTTCTTTCAACAATGATCTAGTACCATTATCACTCGCTAATAAACTTTCAAATTAACAATAAATTATTAAAGAAGTTGTATATTGATTTATTAATGTATAAGGAAAACTTCAACTCAATACCATGTATTTATCACATTTCCTACCAGGAAATTTGTGGTCATTTTGTTTATTTTATGATTTTTATTTCTTTTTAACATTCAAATGTGAGTTATAAAAAAAAAAAAAAACTAATCATCAGTAGAGATAAATATAAACAATTTTTTTTAATGGTAATTATTTTTTATCAAATAGTTATTGCATACAATACTTAAGAAAAAAACCATATAATACATTTTGGTCAAGGTAATAATACTAAAGTATTCTTTTATGTAAGCATAATGATTATTGTGATAATAAACATTATTCAGAAGGTATTTATTTATTACTTATGTTGATCTCATGGGATGTTTTTTTTAAAAATTTTATTCTTACATTTGAACGCAATTTCAACGAATCGTTGATGTCAGTTAAGATATCCACTTTAGTAAATAATATGTTATTAATTCTTTCAAAATTAATATGTAATTAAAGTATATATTTATCTAGTTTACATATTAAGACTAGACTTTTTTCATGTAAAATGCACCTGTATGAATAATTATTATTATTCAGTTGTCTGGTTGTGAAGATTAAGGATTGAAGATTTTTATAAATGCAGTGATAATATTATTATGTATGTTATTAAAAATTACTTCAATTGTGTCGATGTTGCTTTACACTAGCTTAGTGTTGGCGGGAATAAGTGAATCAATCATTGAATTCAGGTAATAAAAAAAAGTTATAAAAAATTTTTGGAATTCAAAATAACTGAAAAATAATGAAAATACTTTTTATTATCTGATATTTTGATTTGTCGGAAAGATTTAAAATATAAAAGACAATTAATGACACTTCAATGTTTCATCATTTAATTCTTTTATCATATTTATCATTTAATTCAGCATACATTGATTGACAAGAAGTTGAATGTATTTTTATCCTTACCTAGGTCAAAATACAGGTAATCATTATCTGAAATATTAGAGATTAAATGCCAATGGAATTATTTATTTATTCATTCATTTTTATTCGTTACTCATAGAACCAATTATGTAAAATTGTGACCTTAATACTAATAAGAGTCAAAATGAGACATGTTGGCGCCAAAGTACTAAATTTGGCGGTCAAAGCCTTACCTCGGTCTGGGTCCTCGACCAACATAGAAACTTTGTGATTGCATGATGAAATAGTCCTTGAATGATGTTTATTAAAGGAATCGACGTTAGAAAAAAATCAGGAAAATTAATCAATTTTCTGTTTATTGGATTATAATTATGTTATAATTTACATTAATGATTACATCAATTACATTCTTGAAATTCTACAAGATGTTATCTTCTTTTTCATGACAAATTTCGTAATAGGAATTGACGCAAGGATCAGTATTTAAACAAAGATGTCAATGAGTTACTTTCTAATAAAATTACTCGGTGAGGAGGAATTGAATGACAGGAAAAATCGTCTCATGCATTTTAATTGTTTTGTTCTATCTTCCAATTTTGATCAATCGTTATATATTTTTTATCTGTATATATTTCATTTCATTTTTAAAATTACTTTAGGCTGTATGTAAACAATTTTTTAATTATAACTTAAACAATTAGCCATCTTCTAAGGAAAAATTTATATTTGATAAATATTGTTTGTTTGAATAGGATAAGTGAGCAACAAATTGTATTATGGCCACAAAATTATGGAAAGCGTTGATCAGACGAAGAATAGAAGAAGATAATGAAGGAAAAGGCGAACTGGCAAGGGTATTGGGTTTATTTGACTTATCAGCTCTGGGTGTTGGAGCAACTTTAGGTTTAGGAGTATATGTACTAGCAGGAAGTGTCGCTAGAGAAACTGCTGGACCAGCTGTCTGTATTTCATTCCTTATTGCTGCATTTGCATCTGCTCTTGCAGGTAATGAATCAATGTTATCCGTCAAATCTTATTATTTATAAATAATAAATAAATAAATACTAGCATCTAAAGTCGATACATATTTTTAACTAATGGCTTTGTTCGGTTTATTCAACCTCATTAAAATTGAATTTTCAAAAAGTCATTTGATAAATGTTTTCAATTATCAAATGACTTTTTAATATCATTAATAATTAATCACAATTGTACGATAAATAGAAACAATTTTCGGATAACTTGTTTTTAATTTTTTCAGGCATGTGTTATGCAGAATTCGCTTCAAGAGTTCCAAAAGCAGGATCTGCATATGTTTATAGTTATGTTACTGTTGGTGAATTTATTGCTTTTGTTATTGGATGGAATCTGATTTTAGAATATGTTATTGGTATATATATTTCACTAAAAAAAATCTTCACGCAATAATGAAGATAATAAGAAATTAAATTATAATTGTTTTAGGCACTGCTAGTGTGGCTCGAGGTTTGAGCAATTATGTTGACTCTTTGATTGAAAATAAAATGCGAGATTATTTTCAATCAGTTATGCCAATAAATGTACCATTCCTATCAGATTATCCAGATTTTTTTGCTTTTCTTGTTGTTATGCTTCTTGTTCTTCTACTTTGCATTGGAGTCCAAGAATCGTCTTATTTGAATATGTGTTTTACAGCTGTAAATTTAGTTACTATTTTAATAGTGATTGTTGCTGGATCTATAAAAGGTAAATTTTCATTGACATAAAAAATACATAATTTTTAAAAGAAGCTAAAAGATTTTTTTTATAGCCGATCCAGCTAATTGGCGTATTCCGAAAGAGTCTATACCACCAGAAGTGAAACACGCAGGTGTAGGTGGATTTATGCCATTTGGAATATCAGGAGTAATGTTTGGAGCAGCTAAATGTTTTTATGGCTTTGTGGGATTTGATGCAGTAGCAGCTACTGGAGAAGAAGCTAAAAATCCACAGAAAAACATTCCACTTGCTATCGTTATATCACTATCAATAATTTTTGCAGCTTATTTTTCTATTTCTACTGTGCTCACAATGATGTGGCCTTATTACGATCAGGTTCGTATAATTTCCCAATATATTTTATCATCAATGCTGATTAAAATGATATTAAAGATATTTCAAATCAAAACAATTCTTGTAAATATTTCAGAATCCTGAAGCACCATTCCCTTATGTTTTCCAACAAATTGGCTGGCCAGTAATTATGTGGATTGTAAATGTTGGTGCAGTATTTGCATTATGTACCAGTCTTCTTGGAGCTATGTTTCCACTTCCAAGAATTTTGTATGCTATGGCAAGTGATGGAGTGATATTTAAATTTCTTGCAAAAATTAATAATCGAACTCAAACGCCAATTCTCGGAACTATAATCTCTGGACTACTCATCGGTAAGATAAAAGCACCATATTACAGATATGATATTTATTTAAAAAGTAACGAATGAGTGAACATTTTCTTTTGTAATATCTTAAGTGTTGAAATAGATAAGTAAACTCTTTATTATATTAAAAAACTAAATTTTCTAATAATTTTTTTTGTAGGTCTGATGACATTAATGTTTAATCTGGAACAATTAATTGACATGATGTCTATTGGAACTCTTTTAGCTTACACAATAGTAGCTATTTCTGTACTCATTTTAAGGTATCAAAAAACTAGTCCAAACGTTAAAATATTCTCTCATATGCCAATGGAGAATCATTCAAGTTATGTAGATTATTTTAAAAGAGTTTTCAATATTTGTAACGAGAAGGTTGCTACAAACTTTTCTAGTAGAGTGGCCAGTTGGGGCGTTCTAGTTTTTGGTAAGTAATTTAGTAATTGTGAATTATTCTTTTCTAGTTATTACTAGTTAATCTTAGTATATTGAAATATTTTGATGAGCTAACATCAAATGAACCATTTTTTTTATCAAAAAAGTAAAAGAAAAACATTGAGTGTGTAAATAAACCAGTTATATTTTTTTTGAAATACATACATTCTCATTTTACTGTGTAGCAATACTAGTATTTATCTTTGGATTAACAATCAAATACGTACAATTCGACAACAATCCAGGCGATATTTTTGCTTATTTTGTTTTAATGTTAATTGGTTTAATGATCATATCAACAATGTTTGCAATTGGACGACAGCCTGTTGATTCTATCACACTTGCTTTTAAGGTAAATATCAAACAAATGAATGTTTGTTCAATAAAACATATTTAATGAATATTCTTTCCATAAGATACTATAATTTTGTTAATAACAGCTGATAAATTATTTATTGATATTTAATTTAAGTGATAAAAATAATTATCAACTGATTCCAATTTATTTTTATTACTTAAAATTTCTTGATAATAAATTACAAGAAAAAAATTGCTTTTTTATGCAAATTGAATTTTTATCTTTGTTGATATTATTAAAATTAAAATAAAACAAATACGAATAGTTAATTAAATTGATATTTTTAATTGAAGGTTCCACTCGTACCTCTTGTGCCTTGTGGAAGTATATTCATAAATCTTTTTCTAATGCTTCAACTCGATATTTTCACATGGATTAGATTTGTTGTATGGATGGTTATAGGTGAGTAATTACATATATAGATAAAAAAATTACCACATTATTATTTACTAAGTAGAATACTCTTAATTTGGTTTTGGATTATTTTCTAGGTTTTTGTATTTATTTCTTTTATGGAATTAGAAATAGTTCTCAAGGACAAAGAGACAGATTATTAAATAATAGAACTACTATTCATGATTACACCAATCCAGTGAGATTAGTAACAAAGTTTTAAATGAGAGTAATTAAATGTATATTTTTATCATTTATATTTTTTTTAAGTACTTGCAATATTTTAATAAAAATTAAATTATTTTTTGTACTTGTTATTACATGATTTATTTATTTATTTTTTTAAACCATTTCTTACTTATTTGTTTAATTTTTATTTCATTTATATTGGACTCAAAAAAATTATCCAGTATGAAGGATAAATTAAATATGACCAGAATGGAGATAAAATATGACAACGAAAGTAAAAAATACTGGAACATATATTGTGCCAAAAAGTATACTATCATACAGATAATTGTTTTGATCTAATGAAATTGAAAAGTGATCTGGAGTTACTTAGTTGGAAGCATTATTTATTGCATACCTTCACTATACTTTTCTATTAGATCAACAAATTCTTACTTTTCTTCAAGTATTAGTAATCAAGCAACGTTACCATCAAGTAATACACTTTAATAAAGTAAAGCTTTTTTAATAATAATATATTAATATTGAATTATATTTAAACAATTAAAATATTATTAAAAACCATTAAGTCAACAGTTTTTATCTCGTGCCACATACTTATACAATAAATTTCTCATACAGGTAAACTTACTTTTACTCAAATACTATTAACTTAACAAGTAATTGTAGATAATTGATTTGCATTATCATAATAGTAATCTACAATAAACAATGCAGATAATCTATATTAAATAAAATTTATCAATGTAAATAACAGAGGAGAGTTCAATTTCGAAAATACTAAAGATACGGAAGAAATGAAAGATAAATTGAACTAATTTAGAAAAAGTATCAAAGAAATAAAAATATATCACACAGTTGCATAATAATTTCAGTCTAATTCTTTGCTCTTAGCTTATCCAAAAATACAACATTATGCAACAACAATATTTTTGTTAGTAACCTTCGTCTATGATACTTCAATATATGTATTTATATTTTCTCTCACCTATAGAGTTATCATTACAAATAAAGTAAGAATAATAAAATGATAGAAGAGAATCATAAAGAGTGATAAGCAACAGTTCATAGACGTTTTCAAGTATCAGTTTCTAAAACTGACAAGCAAAGCATTGCTTCTTTGCATAGACAATTCTTGTTACGTGTAAAATAACTTGGTGTCATTTGTAGATACGTAACATTCTATCTAACGATTTAATGATCAGTTTTCTTTTTTCTTCATTCCAGATAAAATCGTTTGTTATATCATAATTAACGTTGTTACTTAAATTAGTGGAGACAACGGCAGTTATTCCAGTAATTTCATGGTAATTATGATACGTAAACTTACACAATTTAGTCTTATCTGAAAACCATTCAAAATTATATAAATTGTATTCAATATGTTTTGAGTATTAAATACAGACAAAAATTATCTTTCAAAAAAGAGACAAACTTAACACCAATGTCAATCATTTAAGCAATGAGTCACATATAATCGACCATCAATTGGCAGAATTAGCATGATGCAATGCCACAACATTGATTGTATTTTTTTTTCTTCATGCAGTTCACCACTCATGTAAAATTTCAATCATTTCTTATTACCACAAACAGTCTCTATTCAATCAGTGCTATTGTTTAGTATTTTATAAAAATTAAGATAGAAATCGTTGTAATCATATTGATAAAATCATCAATCAGTTAATTAACTCATCAGTTTGCAAATAAATAACTCATTATCTTAATTTCAAAGATGTTTACCGAATTATGGAAAGCTTTGACGAGAAAGAGAATAATCCGAGATTTAGAAGATAAAGGAAAATTAGCAAGAGTGTTAGGTTTATTCGATTTGTCAGCTCTTGGTGTTGGTGCAACACTAGGTTTAGGCGTGTACGTTCTAGCAGGAAGTGTTGCCAAAGATACAGCTGGTCCTGCAGTATGTATTTCTTTTCTTATAGCAGCTATTGCTTCAGCACTTGCAGGTAGAAAAATTATTATTTTCTTTTATTTAGTTTATTGTTCAAATTTAATAAATAAAATTTTTTAGGAATGTGCTATGCAGAGTTTGCTTCTCGAGTCCCCAAAGCAGGATCAGCATACGTTTACAGCTACGTAACAATCGGAGAATTCATAGCCTTCATCATAGGATGGAACTTAATTCTTGAATATGTTATTGGTGAATTAATATTTGTTAATCAAAAGTTAAAACGTTTGAATAAGTTGACAAAAATAAATTTTCCATACTTACATATTTCAAAGCTACCGCCAGTGTTGCTCGAGGTTTAAGCAGTTATGTTGATTCCTTGGTTGACAATAAAATGCGGACTTATTTCCATTCAGTAATGCCGATAGAAGTATCTTTTTTATCGGAATATCCAGATTTTTTTGCTTTTGGTGTTATTGTGCTGCTAGTTGTTTTACTTTGTATTGGAGCACAAGAATCATCATATCTGAATATGGGATTCACAGCCATCAATTTAACTACAGTACTCATAGTAACTATTGCTGGATCTATTAAAGGTAAAAAATTTTTCCAAAACGTCGTTTTATGTATAAAGCCAACAATCAAATTTCATAATGTTTAAATTATTCAAAATAATTAATTAATCTACTTGGAATGTTTGTTTATAAATAGCTAATCCTGCTAATTGGCAAATAGCCAAAGAAACAATACCACCGGAAATAACAAACCCAGGAGTTGGTGGATTCATGCCATTCGGGTTAAGTGGAATAATGATCGGAGCTGCAAAGTGTTTTTATGGATTTGTAGGATTTGATGCAGTGGCAGCTACAGGAGAAGAAGCTAAAGACCCACAAAAAACAATCCCCCTTGCTATTGTCATCTCTTTGACGGTTATTTTTGTTGCTTATTTCTCAACATCTACTGTTCTTACAATGATGTGGCCTTATTACGATCAAGTTAGTTTTAAAATGTTTGAAAAATTAATTTGTAATAATATTGCAACAAAATTAATTTTTCTTTATTTTAGAATCCTGAAGCTCCACTTCCGTATGTCTTTCAAAAAATGGGTTGGCCAGCATTAATGTGGATTGTAAATATTGGTGCTGTTTCTGCACTTTGTACTAATCTTCTTGGCTCAATGTTTCCTCTTCCTAGAATTCTTTATGCTATGGGAAGTGATGGAGTGATTTTTAAATTCTTCTCGAAAGTCCACAGTAAGACTAGGACTCCAATAATTGGAACTATTGTGTCTGGAGCTTTTATAGGTATTATAAAAAAAAGTATTTAAGTAAATATTCATAAGTATTTTTAGTAATTTCTTATTTTTATATTATTTTATTATCTAGGTCTTATGACACTGATGTTTAATTTAGAACAATTAATCGATATGATGTCTATTGGAACTCTGTTAGCTTATACAATAGTTGCTATATCTGTTCTCATTTTAAGATATCAAAAATCAACCTCACAAAAAAGTATTAAAGCATCTGCTAATCATTCAAGTTCATCATTAGAAACATATTCACCATTTTTAGAATATTCCAAGATAATTTTCAATTTTAATAATCAAGATACTCCAAGTACATCATCTAGCAAAGTGGCAAGTTGGGGTGTACTTGTATTTGGTAATTATATATTTGAAAATAATTGAAAGAAGTTCATTTAATTTGAAAAAACTATTAATTTACTTTTATCCTCAGCAATAATGGCATTTATATTTGGCTTGTCTATTAATCGTTTACCATCAAGTAGCTTATCAATAAATATATTACTATACTTGGTTTTGTTAATTTCTGGTATGATTGGTGTACTTACTGTTGTTGCAATCAGTAGACAACCAATTAATTCAGTAAAACTGGCTTTTAAAGTATGTTTATAAACTATTAATAATAACAGATTTAATGTATTTTATTTTATTACGATATTCTTTGACTTATTTCAAATATGTTTACAGGTACCTTTAGTTCCATTTGCACCTTGTTGTAGTATATTTATAAATCTCTTTCTAATGCTACAATTAGATATGTTCACATGGATCAGATTTTCTGTGTGGATGGTTATAGGTTAGTAACAATACAAATATTTACTGCTTTAATTTTTAAATCACTATAATGAGTATTATTGTATTAATGTTTTGTTTTCAGGTTTATGTATTTACTTTTTTTATGGAATAAAAAATAGTGTTCAGGGTCAAAAAAACCAATTAAAATTCCAAAATATACCATCACAGGAGACACAAAGCACATCACAGAATTTTTTTTAAATAATTGTTTTTTATTTTTTATTTATTCCAAAGACTCACTATTCTCATAATCATTATCGAATTGGTTTGTTTTAAATATTGTATTGTAAATATTTTTACAATTTACATATTGAGCGCAATTTTTAGCGTATATAAATTTTTACTGTACATATTTTATTTTGTATAGTATAAATGCGGCTAAAATTATCTAGTATTATTCATCATTTTGTATTATTTTTTAAATAAAAAGAGTATCAAAAAAATAGTATTATTTATAAATGAAAACAATAAGTGGTAAAAAAATAAAAAACATTAGGTTGACTATTTTTAAATATCTATTATACTTATGTATAAATATATTATGCTCAACTATAAATGGAATGTATGAAAAAATAAACAAATTCGATGGAAATTCTATTTGGCTTATGTTCTTTATAATAAATTACTTTTTAAATAATATAAAATAATTATTTAAAAAAATGTATATAAATTAAAACATGGAAAAATGAAAAAGTGAATTGAAAACAATTAACAACAATAACTACACGATTTCACTGAATGACTAGAACCTAAAATAGGCCTTAAGATATTTAAGTTTAATATACGCCAACACCTTGGTTCTGATGCCAAAATACTGAGAAAATAGATAAATTTTTTTATTTTAAAATTTACTTCTTACCGTTTGTAAAACTTCTAAGACTTATATGCTGCCAATTAGCCTGAAAATTAAAAAAAAAGAAAAAATAAGTGTAAAATTTACAATTCTTTTTTTATTAAAAATTGTTTATTTTTAATCAAAATTATTTACCCCAATTCCCGTACTCCATCCAGTGCCAGCAGGATTATCTTTTGTGACACCGATTCTCTTACAAATTATTCCAGCACCAGAAATTGCCCAAACTTGATTACAATCAGGACTAGTAGAAACGTGCCTAAATCCTTGTTTAGCCGTAAGAACAGAGTGATCAATATGTATAGGATCATTTGGCATAGCAGGTAATGTTTGCCAATAAGTTCCTTCAGGAAAGACTTTAGGTTGAATTTCCCGTCTAACAGACAATCTTCCAGATGTATCCAAAGCCCATACAACGTTTTTTCCTACTGAAATTTGTTTCAATTGTGCGCCAGGTGGTGGTTCAACATTTGCCCATAATTCTCCGATAGGTTTAGCTTTCGTGATGCCAACACGCCAGTAAGATGATCCATTTTTTCCTACGGCCCATACTTGGCCTTCAGATCCACAAGAAATACTAATGAGAGCTTGATCACTAGGTATGTGTTCCCAAGATACTCCTGTAGGACAAGATTCTGAAACACCTCGTCTAAAGAGAGCTTCACCATTGGCAGCAACAGCCCAAACATCAACAAGACCATCAGAACCAGCATCTTCTGGAGAATACAATGATATATCGACTATTTTCGTATTACCTAATTCTTTCCAAGGGCCACGAGTAGTTAATAAACATCTTCTAAACCATCTTCTTCGTCTAACGTAATCAGTAAAATGTTTCTTTCCATGATACTGTGAAGGAAAATCAGTGGCATACTGCCATCCATCTCTGTCAACACCACCTGGAGTGTGAAAATCTATAATCCAATCAGATACCCATTTCCAATGCATGGACAGTAATTTAGTATGCTCTCGAGTACGTTTGTGTCTTCCAGTTATATCACTCCACATATAACGATCTGTTGGTAGACCATGTGATGTATATCCTGTAACAGGATTCCATCTTTGATTTTCATAGACAAAATAATTATGCATATCGGTCATGGGGTAGATGTCAGCATTATTGGTACCAAGTCCTTTGAGAAATGATCCACCCCAACCACCAGTATAAACCCACGCTGTGTTATCGTAGCCAATTCCCCATGTAATACCAGTGCTACAAGTTTCGACTCTCTTTAGATGACCTCCCATTTGTCTCCAGAACATTGATACAGGTTCGACAATAACAGATGGTGATTTATATAAAATACTATGTAGCGTCATAAGTCCTTTAATTCTCAAATGAGTTATATTTTGTGATGGTATCCTATGGCAATAAAATGTAAACTCTTTATCGTCAATAAAAACTCTGTAGCCTCTCTCTTCACATAATATCTTCAATGAGAAATCTGTACCAGGTTTCAGAGGACTTCCTCCACCTCTCTCTTCATCACCCCATTGACCATTCTGGTACGTATTTCTTACAATTAAATTTTCATTTAATCGCGGATTAAAATGGAATGCTATGTCATGTGTATCAGGAGTTACTTTATACTTATGATTTGTTGCCTTATAACAGACAAAATTAAAAGAAAGTCGATCAGCATCATCATGAACACATACAAAAATATGTAGTGAATGACCAGGACTAAATCCATTATGTAAAATACTCTCAAATGGTAATTCTTTCCCTACATTGTCTAGCTCCTGTGTATATATCCCATTAGATAGTTGAGTTGCTTCAGCAATTACTGGATCATATACAAATACATCACCTAAAGCTGTTGTTGACCAAATTGATTTTGGCCCAGGTCTTCCGTAAACATTATTCATTTGACAAGTAACTGTGGTTATATGACTCATCCAATCCTCCATTTCCGTATCACTGGCAAATTGTAGCCGCAAAACTTTGGATTTTGGCAATCGCGGAGTGTGAATTGCGAGTCGCGGATTACCCGGTTCACTGCAGCAAACCACACAAACTATTTCCATCACAGGAAATTGCATTATTGTTGTTGCACCATCAGCATTTAATACTGTTAAAGTTCCTGAGTCTAATGACCCGCTATCGCTACTTATCCATTCAAGTTCGATAACACAATCTTCATAATTATTACTCCCTTTTAATTTACACTTAGCATCTCCGTTTTTTACCCATGAAGATCTGAAATACAACAAATTATACAAAATAAAATTTAAATCTGGTTTTATTTTAGTAAAACTATTTTTTTTATTAAATAATTTACTCACCTTTCAACAGCTTGTTCCCAAACCGAAGAATCAAAATTAAAATTTTTCATTCTATTTTTTAATTCTTCTAAAATATGCATCCTCCACGATTCAGCAATTTCTCCTTGAGTTAAAGAATAATTATCAGCAAGCCTAATACATAATTAAAAATTAGACTAAAATGAAAAAATACATAAAAAGTTTTTATCAAAGTAATCAAAATACCATTTAGGTGGATTAGAGGGATCAACAAAACAAGCTCCAGCTTCAACCTTGCACCAAAGTACATCACATTCAGCCCAATAAATAGCAGCAATACTTTCATCTTCACCATAAACTCCAGAGTCTCCAGTCCAATCTGGATCAAAAATGCTACCATCAGTTTCAGGATGAGCTTCAACACCCACCATAGACCCAACTGAGTGTACTGGACTCCAAGCAGCAGGATTGACTTTAATTGTACTACTCATTCCTTTTCCAGAAATTACTGTTGCTTCTCCACTGTGTGAAAGTGATTCATTAGAAATTGTTATATTTGCAGCACTATCCAGATTCTCATCATTACTAGAATTTGCAGAATTATTTTTTTCATCTGCATTGTACATCTGTTGTAGTGATGTTTGTTGAGATAGTTCATTTTTGGATTGTTCATTTTTTTGCCAAAGTTTTAAAGACGTTGGAGTTGGTGCAGATCTAGATTGTTCTTCCCAATCTCTAATAAGAGCAGCACATTCTCCGGTACTCTGGGGTCTATTTAAAGAACTCCAACTTTGATGACGTTGTTGCTGAGGAGTTCCACACATGCTGTGACGGTTACTAGATGACAAACTGGCATTGCTGCTTGCTCTACTTAATTGTAAAGGTGCATTAATGATTTTCCATTTTTTTCCTGTTAATTCTGAACGATTGATTCCTGTTCGATAATATAAACATCTATCTTCATGTCCAATTGCCCAAACCTAGTTTAAAAAAATTACAATAATTAGAAAATGATACGAGCAAATGTACATAAACAAATTGATACTTTACTTGATCATTAGAAGCTACAGAAACCGAAGCCATTTTGCTTAACATTTCCACCCATCCAGTTCCAGTAGCAAGCTGTTCGCACATTCCACTCATGTCTCCTTTAATCCCTTTTCTAAACCATACATTGCCATCATGTGTTACTGCCCATACGGCATCAAAGCCAACGCTTACTTGAACTAAACGTAGATCTTTTTGAGGAGGTTCAACTTCACTCCATTCATCACCCATTGGATTTTCTCGAGTGACTCCAGTTCTAACTAAAGCTTTACCATCGTTAAGAATGGCCCAAACCAATCCTGTAACTCCTACGCTAATTTGTGCTATTTCTTGACCATTTAATAATTTAATTGCACTCCAACGTTGGCCTTCAGGTGATGTAGAGCTAACGCCAACTCTAAACATCACTCGTCCATGAGCAGTAACTGCCCAAACTACCATACTACCAGGAGTACCACCAGGTATTTGAGTTCCTCCTATTGCTACATCAATAAATGGTTCTTTGGTAGGATCTTTGTGCAATGGAGCAATAGCACACCATGAATTCATTGCACTGTATCGTCGATATCGAACCCATTTACGTCTTCTGACACACGACTTCCATTGTTTTTTGATTGAATAAGTTGCTGGAAAGTCTACTGCGTATGTCCAGCCCTATAATAATAATTAGTAATTTATTTGTATAGCTCATTCATTGTCTATATATATTTTACCAATTAAATACCGTTACTAACGTCGTGATCCAATGGTTGACCATCTAAAGTCGTTTCTATCTGCCAGTCACCTTCCCATTGCCATGCCATTGATGGAAGTTTCACTTTGTCCCGAGACCTATCAACTGTTCCGTCTGCATTTGAAAAATTGTATCTGTCTGTTGGTAATAATCTACCAGTAAATCCTTCCAGAGGTAACCATCTCTAGAATTTCAATTATTATTAAAACCGCTGATGATTATGATTCAATTAGAAATGATGCACTGACAATCAAGTTTTATTTCTCATTATGATACCTCATTTTCATAAGTTTCTTCTTTGATCCTTATGGGAATATCCAGCTCATGAACGTGTACGTAAACTTGGCGATCACCTCCTATGGCCCACATGAAATGGGGGATAGCTGATAATCTTTTAAATTCCAATCCAAGATACATGAACTCACGCCACAAATTTCCTGATGTTGAAAGCCCAAACACTCTGCCTTCATTATTGATTGCATAAAGATATGAATTTGGCATGATGTCTTATCTATTATCAAAATAAATGAGTCAATATAAATCGAAATCGTGAGTAATCTTAAAAAAAAACATTACTTTTATGAGTGAATTTCAGTAAAGAAAATTGAATTTATAATCAATTTGTTCTTAATTCTCTCATTAGATTTGATCTTTTCAAAAATTATTATCTACACGAATTAAATTAGTTTCACAATGTAATCTCACTATTTAATAATAATACAATAAATATTATTGGGTTATATGAGGGCTATCAAGTAGCTGTCAGTGTTAAATGACGTTTATTGTATAGGTTATGCTGTCTGTTCGATATCAATAAAGGTTGATATAGTCGGGTGAAAGCAGCTATAGTGATAAAAAATTTAAAAACACTTTTAATTACAGATATAAATAATAATGGTAATAACTATGGATTTGTGGATTCATCATAATGATGAAAAAAATGAGAATAATCTTGTAAGAGGTTCAGTTTCAAATCTGCTCAATGTGTGATCCTAGACAGATGTTTCAAATAATTTATAAAAGTAGAGAAATTAAAAAATACACTGAATATTTTTTTAGAGCTCATAAATTGATTATTTCTTAAAAACAAAATAGTAATTTATGTTGATAAAATTAGAAAGTTGGTATTGAATAATAAAATGAAAAATTGGCAAATAAAAACACAATGGAAAAGTATTATTCTATTTTAATATGGGTAAAATAACTACTTTTTATTCAGAAGATATCAACAAATATTGTCACTAATCATCTGTGACATTTTCTTTTTCATGTTTTACTCGAGATTTGCATGTTAAATTTAAATTTAAATGCCACGTTAAGAATGTGTTTCAAATTACATGATACGAATATTTTTCACAGTTTCGACTGTTTTTTTCATAAAAATATAATTAAATTAATAAAAAGTTTTGCAAAATTTTACCCTTTCATGTACACAGAGTTCGATTAATGAAAATATAATATCGATAAATTAAATATTGTCATTTTGCTTATGGATTTATATATGAAATTATAATGACTTAAAATTAATGTTAACAAAAGTTTTGGAGTAAATGTATTTTTGTAACCATTGTTACAATGATTATTTATTGATGGATTACGTTTATTATTTGAATTTTTATTGACTTGTGGAAATATTGTTTATTCAGTTTGAATACGAATTCGTATTTAGTTGAATGATTCAATAAAATGAAGATGTCGTTGTATGGTCGATATAGTGACAGTAAAGCAACATGCTTTTGTTTCTCCCACATGAAGAAAAAAATACATAACAGACTCTAAGCAACTCTCACAACCTCTAAATTTCAAGTGTCTAATATTCCAAAAAATATGATTAACTTATTAAATTACCGTCTTAAAATAGATCTTGCAAATTTCTATAATGACCAGCGAAAATTAAGTTACATTTACGTTGATACAGATAAAATCACATATGTTTCTGGATTACATAAAAAAATTAGTGATGTTTTCAACATTGACCGGCCTTTTCATCTTTTCACGGATGAGAATATATTTTTACCATTGAATGAAGATATAAGGATTATTGATAAAAATGACACTATCATGTAAGTCATGCAGATAAATCATTTAAATGTATTAATTATATTTTACAATACATATGATGTTTAGAGTTCTGCCAGAATCTTCTAATCTCATTGGAATTATCAATCAGCCGGCATCAGAAAAATTCCAAGCTCAAAAGGATTTTACTAAGCTTAAGGAATTTGAAAGTACAGAATCCAAAACGAATCCTAGCAGTCAAAGTGAATCAACATCAGATACAGATAATGAAACAAAAATCAATGTAACAGAACAACTTAAAGCGAATAATAACCACACAAAATGTGAAGAGTTTGTTGATTCCGCAAACCCTCCTAAGAGAAAAAGAAAACGAGGTCGTCGGCGAAGAAAGAACCCTACTCAGACTGCGGAAACGACATTTCCACTAGTCAATGAGAATTCAAATAATACGCGTAATCAATCAGTAAATAATCATTGTAACAATGGTTACAAAAATACATCTACTCCAAAACATTTGAAATTCAATTGGGAGGATATAGAAAATAGAAATGAGAAAATTAATGGAAATTCACCTAAACATTTACATGAAACAAAACCAACTGTTCGTTCCAATGAATCTGCTGATTTAACTTTATTACTGGGATTGAAGAATTCAAAAAGCCCATTGAGATTTGTTAGTAAAAAAGTGAAACCAAATTCCCCAACATCTCTGGAGACAACAAATAAAAATCCTGAAAAAAATGAAAATAAGAAAACGAAAAAACTTGATTCTCCAATAACAAATGGTGTTGTTCCTGACAAAGAAAATGTTAATTATGCTAATATTAATCCGCTTGATTATCCAGCATATTCATCAGAATTTGAAGTTGATGATGTTCTTGCATTCAGAGTAAGTATTTGATTTTTACTTTAAATAAATATAATATGAAATATTTGTTAAAATAAATTTATTTTTTGTCAATTTTATAGACATTAAAAATGGCCGAAGATTATTCTCCTACTGTATCTGGATATATTATTGCGAAAACCGTATCCAAAGACTGTACTCAAAATAACTACGTATTCAAAATCCTCGGTAGTTTTCTTTTATTCTAACTCGAATATTATAATTCTGATGAAAGTCTGAATGTTATTTTTTACATTTTTTAAAAATATAATTACAGAAGGTCATGACCAAATGAAAACACCGAATGGGAAATTTTCTCTTCTCAATGATGAACAAAATGATGATAATGATACAAACCTGGATGAAGACGCATTGGTTACTTTAAATGCAACTCATCTTGTGGAGCCACGATTGATCTATCGCGTAAAAGCTAACTAAGTTCGTACTTTTTTATTCAATTTTATTTTTTTTTAATATCCATCGACTTTAATTTATTTGATTTGAGATATAAATAAATTTACTTTTTTTTAAAGTTTAAATTAAGATAAGTATCAGTGCTGTTTTTAGTGTTATGATCTTCGTTTAAGAACCAAGAAACTCATTGCCAGATCCAGCACATTTTGTGATACCCATTTCAGGCCCACTTCCCATACATAATCTAGGATTAAGCTAATCATGGATCAAGTAGCAATAACAGTCTGACAAAATGAAAGCCTAAGTTACACGAAAACTTTTCGCTTATGATTAGTATATCAAACCTTATACGAGATATGAATATAAATGTTTCAAGATTTTTTTCATACCATTCTTAAGATTTTTTTTGAAGAAAATCATTTTATACTGACCGATTTAATAAATGATAAAGTAACATACACAATGTGTTGATACTCTAAACCATTACTCTTAGAAGAAAAATGTAGGATTATTTTGATACAAAGAATAAAACATCTAAGCATTTTATACATTATCATTACAACATAGCACGCAAATGTATTCTTTTGCACTGTCAGTTCGATTTCTGATAAGTTCCTTTCAATTTACGGCAGAGAAAAAAAGCAAAAAAAAAACTCGAGGCATCAGGGAGCCTATTCTTATCTCTCACTTTGATAGAGGTTCTCAAGCATGAAAACGAAAAATCGATATTATCTTCAACGAAATTTTCGTAGTAGCCTTTTTGGACTTGAGATAAAATTTTTGAACTTCTAAAAATGGCTAACTACTATGACATTTGCTAAAATTTCATTCTTTCTAGTTGCTGCTTGGGTAAACTTTGCAAATGTAATAATCTAATTAAAATAAATCTTCCATTTATAGAGATGTTATCAATAAAATAATACCTATAAAAAATTAATAAGTTAGACTTTTTCACAATAAGATTGACACAAACGCCCACATAAGATTGTTTCGTAATTACCTCCTATGTATCTTTCAATATTACTTTACTAGTTCTATCTTTGTATCGCAAACTTTTTTTCTTCCTTGTTATTGTTTTTTCATACTCAACCCTTCTTAGCTATGAACTATTTTTTTTCGTTGAAAACGTTACAGTCTCTCGATATTTTTCTAGATGATATATACGAATATATCGATTGTTCGCATCACACTATCCAACAAAATCGTTAGGTAACTGCCAACAGTACTACTTGAAGTTATATATCTAACGTTCACACTTTCTCTCTTGGTATTTTTTTCTCCGTCATGATTTTTTACTTTATTTCTAGCCCTCAATTATAGCTCACATGAGCTGACAATATTATTTTTCATCTTTCTGAGAAAAATCTCTTATAATTGTTCTATTAATTTTCAAATATTCAATTATGTTTGATATTTTTCTTTGAACTAGATTATTTCTTGAAATTATTCTATTGCAAATTTGGCTTATTAATCTACAATGAACATTAATTACATACTAATTGTCGGTTTGATTCCAGAATTATTTAGTGAACTCATGTTTTATAAATTTATTTCATTAATTAGTAAGTAATGAAGGATTGTGGAATCATCATCTATAAAATAGGTTGTATGGAGTAATATTTTGCATTTATCTATATTACAGCTGAAATTCAATGTCGGATAAAAGACAATTACTGCCAATTTTGTTGATTAATTGTTCAATTATTTGCAGGGACAAATTTTTATTACTTATTAATTAATTGTTTTCAACTAAGGTGAAAAAAGTATATTTCTTTTATCTTTCAATTATCAGATCTTCATCACATTTGTATTAATGATTTGTTTACACAAAGAACATGAACGAAATGTCAAAGTGTTCTTATATAAAATAGTTTATATTATCTGATGATGAAATATAACTTTCAAGAAAGTCAGTTTCTATGAAATGAATACGAAATGTTAAAGCTTTAATGTTACAGCAGTAGAGTTATTACAGTACTTGAGTTTAGAATTTCTTTCTTATAATTAACATCAAAGCATCAATAATATGCTCCATTTATTGATACAAATTGATATTTTTTGATAAAAGTTTGTGTAGCATTATCTATTATTAATCATGCTTAATAAATAATTAAAATTCTTTTCCTTAAGAATATGTTATTTTGTACTATTTTTTTTTAGTCTCTGTATAATGTTTACTATCAAAATATTTTTCATCTTAACATTTCATTCATCTCAGTCTAATAATACCGAAATCAATTCCAAAATAATTTTATCAATTTTTCTGCAATGGAAAATGTCTTCAACATACCTGAATTTAGTCCAAGAATCTGGAGAGCTTCACACAATGTAACTTCAACCTAATAAAGATTGATAGTTTATCTATTTATTCTCTTCTGGAACTTATCCATCTCACTTTGATGTAGATCTATACTTAATTTTTTTTCTCTCATCTATTTTGCTGCTATTGAAAGATTTCTGGGTCATTACATTGAGGCATGATTGAACTGAGATATATATATATCAGGATTTTGGTATGCTCAACCTGAAAATTTACAGATATAAATTAGTTTTATTTACATTTAATGGATTTACATTTATGGTTCATAAGTAATATGATAATATAAGTAACGAGTTATTGAACAATATATTGGCATGATTATGTTTTAATTAATTGATCAATACATTATAGAATCAAGTTATCATCATATCCAATAGTTTGCCATGAAGTATGAATGTATTATCATCAACATTGGCAGTTTATCTCAATGTTTTGTATCAACTGTCAATAATATTCCATCATTATTATTGAACATCAGTAATTTCCATTTCCTAGAGCAACTGTAAGCTCCTTCACAATAATTCTATTTAGATCACTTTGGCATAAGGATAAATCAGCTTTGAACATTGAATGTGCTATTGTGTTCATGGAGTAGATACACATAGATGTGCGTGTTATCTAAATATGGAATATTTTTTTTCAGCTTCATCATTGCATTCAATCGCTTTTGTGTAACTGAATGACAGCTTATGTGGATATTGATGGAATCGAAAGAGAAAAATGTTGCTAGAATCCACCAATAGATCGACATTTTTTTTTTCAATGTTGTCAGAATACTTTTGCAATTTTAATTAATTTATTTGCTATTGAATTTAGCAATCAATCGAATATTTTCTATGTGAATAAAAGCCATATTGACCATTGGAATTTTTAAATTCTATTTAATAATCGATAATTGGTATGCAGGAACGAAATAAATATATCCTTTTCAATATAAGGAATTAATGATAATCAATAATGCAATAAAGTTTTTTAGATTTTTAATAAATTTCTTTGAAAAACGAAGTAAATTTTATAATTATATGAACTTTTTTTAATCGTTTTTTATTTATTCTGAAATTATGATATTTAAACCGCTTACATGAGTTCAAACCGTGTTGGAAATTATCGAACCATTAAATTGCATGAATTTTATGATGATGAAATGCATACATGTTTACTTTGATGCATTAAATCTTGACTTGTACTACGGAATGGAAATTTAAAACTGTATCTAAAAAATATGTTTTATATACAGTTATGATAAGAGAATATTAAAATTTACAATTAGTTTTTTGTTCAACTAGTTTAATGGATTGACATTACTACTCGTCTTTGATAGTAATGGAAATTTCTGCAGGATCTTAGTGAATCGATAACTTTCTTTGCCGGATGTGACATTTTCTCATTCGTGCACTTAATACATAATTACCTTTAATTCTTCAAAAAAGGTAGAGAATACAAATTTAAAGAAATATTTCATCAAAATCGATTTGTAAAAATTGCAGTTAAAAAAAAAAGTTAATTTAAATATGCAGTGAATCTGTAGTTATCTCAAACAATGTGCAATATCATTGGTATGCTCATATTTTAAAGTCATTTTGACAATATAAATATATATTGATTTAAAAGAAAGAAGAAGTAGGGTAAATAAATTAAAATTTTTCATCAGATCTTCTTCATTTTTGGCATCATTTCTTTGGCATTGTTATTTCAACGTAAAATTTTATTATTTATGAAAAATTATTTTATTTATCCGATTTGAACTGGAATTTAAAATAAAGTAGATTCAATTATTCAAATAAACTACAAATAAAGAATGAATGTCTTTCAAAAGTAATACCAAATACAAATTATTTGATTTTTTAAATAAACTCTAATATGTACTTGAAGATGAAGAAATTGATTAAATCTAAACGAAAATAAAATTAAACATGTTTAGCTTAACATAAGCTCAAGAATATACGAACAACAAAAGATGATAGTGTTAGACCACTACTTTATTTTAAATAAAATCTCTAAACATTTTGTGAAAAAAAGGGATGTAAATAAGAAGTATAAAACTTTTTCAAGCTTATTTTTAAATGATTTCCAAAATTCTATTGAATAAAATATTAATTAAATATAATGACCATGATTAGATTAATACTTTAATAAATATCAATTTTTGTACATAAAATCATCATGAAAAATGATAGAAAGTAAAAATTGTAATTGATTGATTAATAATTAATCAATTATTATTATTAGAATTATTCTCATAATAACAAAAATGATAATTCTCTTGTCAGTGCCAGAAATGATACAAAAGATGCTGTATTTTTGGTAAACTAATTAAAATGTATAAATATCCTTTGACAATTCCATTATTATTAAAATCTTTTTCTCAAGAATAATTGAAAAGAAAATAATAAAAAGTCCTATCACATCTCCGACTCGTATTACTACTATCAACATCATGACTAATAATAATACTATTTCACGTTTATTTGATCATTTTAATGAAATCTTTTGAAATAAATCTGCCATTGAAATATGCATCAACTTTATTAGCAAAGAAAATGGGTTTTTTGTTTCTGTTTTGCCTGGATAGCTGAAAAAAGTCAATTTACATGGAAACAGGTTGACTTAAATGAAAGTATAGTTGTTATGGAAGACAACAAAGATGAAATAAAAAGCTGAAAATAAGCAGCTTTGAATAATCCTTATTGGAGAGTTGCAAAGCAGAACGAGCTAGATATATTATAAATCCAAAAATTAAATGTTCTAGCACGATCATCTTATCTACTACTTTGTTGTCAATTACTTTAACTGATGAGCTGAACAGATATACTACTATTTTTATAAAATTCAATTTACTGATTAAGTTTATTACGACAGTTTATTTGTACTTTCTATTGATTACTGGAAACTTTTCTTCTTGTTGCAATTAATGCAATCACTTGAGAATTATTTTGCCTGCAGTTGGAAATCATGATTGAAATTGAAAAATAAACTTATCCAAGAATCCTACAATATCAATTATTTCATTTTTATGAGCATTCATGAATTAATGATTATTCTGGAGTTTTTATTTTTGAACTTAATATAAAGTAACAAGAATTATTTCAAATTGTACTGACGTAAAACTCAAATTGTGTCTGGGAGTATGATATCAGTTGCGATTTGGAGTCACGATAAAACGAAGGTATCCCATTTGAAGATTTCAAGAATAAAATCAGAGTTTAAAGCTAGTGTGTTATACATGCAGACATGGAGAGAAGAGCATAGAAAATATTATGACTTTGTTTAATATATTTCATTGCCAATTTATGTGATTAAAATAATACATGGACAATGTATTCAATATTCAAATTTTATATGTAAATTATAGTTGATGATTGTTAAAAATGTTTATCATATGCATTTTGTAGTTTTTGATATTATTGTTATCATTAGTGGTTCCAACAAATTATATTCTTTTTAAAAATTCTCACCATGTAACCCATGTCAGTGACAACTTTTTGCTTCAATTTAAAATAAATAGTGATAATTATTTTCTAGAAAGTTTTAGAGAAGTTTTTTTTCAAGAAAATTAAAGAAATAGAATACTTATTCAGTTATTTGATACTATTGATATAAATAATGAAAATCATTGTAGAAGAAATAACATTCTTAACTTTAAATTTCAATAGCCTTGGAACAAAACATTGTATGACAATAAATTTAGAAGTTTCGAAATACTAGAAATATTCCCTACGAAATGCTTTCGATGCATTTTATATGGATGATTCCCTCTTGTTAAAAAACATTTCTTCCGAAGTTTTGTTTTTAACAGAAATTAAAGTTTTAAATCCACTTTCCTTCTACATAGATTTGACTTTTATCAACCAAAAAAGAAATATTTAAAAAGTCCCTTGTGTAATCCATTGGAACAGTTGCAAAACATTCGCATTATTTATCTGGAATTTTTTCAAAATAAAAATATTTAAAAAACAAAAAAAGTAAAAAGTAATATAATTCTAATCGTGGTTAACTTCCACTTCATTTTCTTCTGTCACTAGTTGTAATAACATTCACTAATGATTTTAAATATTTTTTTTGTAGGGAAATGTAAAACAGATAGTAAAGGTAAACTGATTGAAGTAATAAAAAATATTATGATGCAGCATCAGCTTCTAAAATTTAGATGAAATTGAAAACTGAAAGAGTGAATACCGATAGATGACTCACCTCATGCCGGCATAGAATATCAATGGATTGTAGGCTACGATTTTATTACAGTATTGGGCATACAAGTTTCCCTTAACTCAAAAATTCAACTAAATATATATATATATATATATATATATAGATATATATCAATTTATAAATTCGCACGACGAAGAATATTGGAGAGAGTCGTGACAAGTTTGTGAAATAAGTCTCGATTATTGTCTCATGTTCATTCGGATGTATGTCTGCAATTATTTAATATGTAGTGAACGTTACCTTTAATTATCTACAAATCAATTTAATTCATCAGCTACTACTTCAACCTCTTCCCTTTTTTTCTTATCTATTTATTAATATTTTTCATCTTCATACATCTTACTCTATTTTTACATACAGCTTTTCTGAGTTGAGAGAATGAAAGAACTCTACTAATTCAAAACTGACTGAATTGCGATTTAATGAATTAATAATTTATAATTATTCATTATTTATTAATATTGTAGTTGGACTTTATTATATTTACGAAACTTGAGTGAAGAAAAATGAGTAGACAGAAGTTTCATACTTTTTTCATGATATTTATCGTTTAAATTATGTAAATGAAGATTTAAATGTAATCATTTTTGTTTTAAATGCGATAACTTTGACAGTAGTTATTACACAATTATAAAAAAATTTTTTTTCAAAGCTTCTTGACAATCGTAACTATGAACTTTATAAGAATATTTTTTTTAAGTTGTTTTTAAAGTTATAAAACATATCAAATATTACATAAATATGCAATAACAAAAAATTTTATTTGAATTTGACGTTGTGAATTTTTCCAAGTTATATTGGCATAGCTCCAAAAGATAAATTAAATTTTTATGTAAATAATTGTTTGTAAATAAAAATGCTAAGAAAAAAAAACTAGAAATGTTTAAATATGTAGATGCAATTTATACTACTGTTGGATTTTATAAAAAAATACAGTTACGAGTTGTAAACAATGCAGAAAATATGAAAAAAATTCTATAATTGTAAAATAAGAACAAACTATTTAATATGTTCGTGACTTATTATTAATTTGTTTGTAATATTAAAACAATTTTTTAATAAAAAAGATTTAATAAAATAAAAATTAGCACTTTATTCAGTTAAGGGTTTAAATAGTTTGTTATGACTCTTAAAAGTTCTTAATTACTTTCTGATTATTATCTTCATATTATTCATTTCAATTTTATATTAATGAATATTCTATTCTTTGGAGAATCACTTCAATGTATTTTCACTACTCTACAGACGATGCTATTTCATTCACAAAATAGAAATAAGCTCACATTTATAGCTCATATTCAATATCATTATCATAGATACTTACATCTATACTCACTGTAGATAAACTACTAACTTTTGTCTTACTTTTCAAACTATTTCCATACCATATTTGCAGAAACTTTTTCAACTCTTTATTAGTTTAATTGTAGATACAAATATCCTGTTGGAATTCCATTATTCAAATGTCTTTTATGTGAAAGATAAACAAGTTTAATCGATAAAAATAGGAGATTTCTCATCTTTCATTCCAACCAAACAACCCTCATCATACTAGTTCACCTCCCCTATGTTTCTGCCCTTATCCTTAAAAAAAACATCATAACCGAAAAAAATTTATCCGATCTACGTTGTTTGTAGGAGCTTTCAAAACAATAATAACTGTCATGTGACAATAAATAATCTTCAACAAAAACTTTAAATACTATAAGTAAAAAATATTATCTATTTTCGCATTTTTTTTCGCTTTGATCAATTTTTTGTTTGTCCATTGATTATTTTATCAAAGCGATACTTTTCAAACTATTTAACGCTTTGACTCAGGTGTACATAAGTAGATTATAAGTGAAAACAACCCGGCAATTGTATTATACTTTTATCAACCTGAAAAATGCTAATTTTGTTATGGCTTATATTTAACAATATTGCAATGATGAAAAATTATTGAGTTAAATTTGTGGGAAAGTTTATTCATTTATTTCCTTAAATTAACTTCATCAAATTAATGATGGCTATTTATTTTTATAATTAAACAATGATGGGAAATTAAAAAAATAATCCATCTCAAGAAAATTAGTCTCATTGAAAAAGATAAATAACTTTAAATTTTTCCTAATTAATTTAATTTCATTATTGATATCTCATTGTTTATTTAATTTAATTATCATTTATTCATATCTAAAAAAGTTCAACGTAAGTGAAATTTTTCAACTTGGAAAATAATGTTTCGTTGATCAGTTCAACTTCGTTAGCATGTAAATTTTATTCTTTCGATATTATCAATTAGCATACTGAAATTCAATTCTTTTAAATGTTCCAATAGTTTTTTCTGTCATTTATTGATTCAATAAGCATACTGCTTTTATTAATTAATTCAATATTCGTTAATTATTACTATTGAATGGAAGAAATAAATTCTACTTGATATTTATTTCGATAATTATCTCTGTTTTAAATATTTCTATTACCTCATATAACCATTTTATGGGATATAACAAATCATTTTTAGTTTGAGCCTTGAATTTAATATTGATTAAACGATTATTACTAATTAACTGAATACCATAAATAATGACGACAAAAAAAAACATTGGTTTCATTGTTTTTTAAATTTATTGTGGATTCAAAAGTAATAAATCAATTACTTGAATAATTTATGACAACGACTTTTTGTCTATTGAATTCTGTTGTAATTGATTTATTTTAATTACTACTTTCATGATTAACTAGCAATGTTTTTTAAAGTATGCTACGTCAGTGGATATTTGAATTTATGCATTTTAAATTGAGAAAATAATTATACAACGATTAATATTTAATTAAATTATATTCTTTTTTTTTTATCTATACTATTTTTCTATTTTCATAGATTTTTCGACCATGTAATCACTTTTTGAAATAAAACAGTCACTTTTGATTCTGAGCTCATATAATTCTCGAATAAAAAGTCAGACAATGGTGGCATTTTATTTTATTTTCAAATGCTCACTTTTTAGGAAAATAAAACTGTGGAAATGTTGTTGAGAATTGAAACAATTATTTTTTTAATAACGTATTTACACTATTGATAAAAATATAAAAATAATATGTACTGGCTGGTAATATTTCTAAACAGAATTGTTTTGTTTATGTGTTTTTTTTATTTTTTTAATTCACGTAAAAATTCAATTTTTCGTAAATTATCATTTTATTAAGTCTTGGAAATGTTTCAGGACTTTTTATCGATACATTGAGTAAAGCGCTTTACTTTTAACGACTTTGAAATGTAAGAGATACTTGTAAAAAATTGAATCAGTGAAAAGAATTTGATTCGTAGTAATAAATCTTCTGTTTAAAATATATATCTGAAAATTCAGTATACTTTTTCTAGAATTATTAAATTATTACTCTAAAAAATGAGTTAAAATTTATTGACTTGAAAGAGGATCCAATACTTCTATGGGATATAAAATAAAAGACGATGATTTTTATTATTTTTCGCAATAATATAAATATTAACTAAAAAAAAAAAAAAAATAATAAAATATTGAAACAATGAAAAAAAAACAAATGAAAACAAATGAAAAAATTTAACAAAATCGTCTTTCTTTTGAAATACAAAAAATATTTAAAACTTAAATAACGAAATTCAAAATCTATCTTTTATATTGCCGGCTTATACTGTAAAACAAATTTCTATATTAAATAATACCACAATTATATGTATTTGTATGTATTTTTCTAAAGGATAAATAGAACAAAAAGTATAAAATGTTGTAATATAAAAATGCGGATTTTGTAACAAAAAAAAAAAGATTTATTTAACGACTGTACCTGTGTATATTTAATAAACAAGCGCATGCTCAGTTACATTGCAAAACTGTTGGCATCGCAACATCCACCCGATTCACCGCCGAACGGCGCCGGACACCCAACTGCCACCCTATTATACTCAGTCCTGTATGATCATTCATACAAGTTAGATGTATTGGAGCGCGTCTTATGAACGGTTTACAACTCCACTCTAACTCATTTCAATACAACGTTTCGTATGCTTTTAAAAATATTAAAATTAAAATTACCGTTATTTTATTCCGCTTTATAATTCATTCAAGTGATGAAAAAAAAATTCACTGACTTTGTGTCATGCATAAAGTTCAAAGGATCTTCATCATCACCACTCAAGTGTCAATAATTTTAAGCATTACTTGAGGTAAGATCAACTTATTTCAAGTCTAATTAATTTAAACACTTGTTTAAATTATTATCAAATAATTTATATTAATGATTTTACTTAAAAAAATGAGCGCATTTTATCGATAAATTGACAGCGATGAGCAAATCTCTTTTGACAAACTTTATGAGATGAAAGTTTGTTAATAAATAATTGTAATGATTAAGTTATTATTATTTGTATTTATATTTTTTTGTTATTATAATTATTATACATTTTTTATTTGTGTGGATTTCTTTTTTACTTATAATTAGAAAAGTTATGTAACCATTATTGATTTATTTATCAATTTAAAATCCTTAGGCAAATAATAATACATTTCCAATAATAATTATCATTTCCATGATATCAATTGATTTAATTGACGAATAATTTAATACAATTTTCCAACAATTAACGTCAAATCATAACCATAAATAAAATAAAATCATAAGCACTGGAATAATATTGAAATGATCTCATAAGATTACATATAATTAAAAAAATTATTCCAATTTATTTTGATCATATTATTTATTTAAAGGATATTTTAGTTGATTTTTTTTTTCAAATAAACATTTACAAAGTATCTTAAAAATACGAATAAAAATCGTCTCACATTTATAACTCACTTTCAAATCAGATAAAATACCATAGTGCTAGAAAAATTGAATTTTTGTACATCAAACCATACACGACAGCTTTTAGTTTTTTTGTTGTCTCTTGACTCGACAAGAAGAAATAAAAGTAGTTAAGAAGATGAAGAGATTTCTTGATAAAAAAAAAGAAAAAGAAGACTTTTATCTTTTTTATTTTTGTAATGTTTATTGGATCGAGAGTATTTGCTTCTACAATGTCTATTGACTCCTGCAAAAAGAGGATCAACCGTGGTTGATGCTTTTACTCTTCTCAGTCTCAATATTATGCGTATATATTTATAAGAAGTTTAATGTAAAAATGTGATTCTCTACTCTTGAAGATCATTCACATAAAGCAAATATCAGAATGTATGGATATATGTAGATAAGTGTAAATGGAGGTAAAGGAATAGAAGAGGGCGTAGAGTTAGGTAACAAATCAACGAGTGTGAGTGAGATGGAAACTACGTGCATCAGGTTGTTACGATGGTCACGCGTTACCCATTTGCTGTTTGAAATCGATCTCACTCTGACGTTATAGTTCTTGATACTCAACAACACCACCATCTACCTAACTCCAAATGTGCATACATATGTACATATGTCGTTTACTTCGATTTTCTACTTCAATGATCATTCGATAATTATTAGCAAAATGCTTATAAATTGTCATAATACATTCATTTTCTGTTATAATAACCCTTCGAATTTCTCGAAGTCTTCATAAGGGTCAATAAAACTATTAACCAAATTTATTCGAGCACTTATTCATCTCAGAATGAAAGAGAATAATAATTTTATAAAATAATCATTTTTATTAATATTAATTTTTATTACTGATAATTTAGCTTTGAAGAATTATCCTAATCAATATGGATTATTCTAATATTTATTGCCAATTATTTTAATGGAAAAGTCAATTAAAAAGGGAAAAGTAATGTCTTTCAAAGCCATAAACAACTTTTTTTGTATTCTAATCATTTGTTTAACAATAAAAAAAATATTTGCATTAAAATAAAAATGTTTTTTGAGTAGTCACTTCTAGCACGTAGGTTTAGAAAATAATAATACTTCACTCAGATTATAGGGGGAAGAAATTTTAATTTTAAAGTGTATACGTTTGGAGAATAGAAAAGCATAATATTTTGCTTTTAAATGATGTGATAAGTGGCTAAAAATATATAAATATTGATAATCTAAACACATAATGATAATTAAAAAAAAAAAATTATTTAGAATGCTAATATAACTAATTTTTTTTTTATAGTAAATACAATGAATAAATAATCAATAAATATATTGTTATGTATTCCCAAAGTTATGTGGACATATTAATTGTCAATAAGATAAACATAGAATAAAATAAAAATTACCAAGTTCAATGTATACACAACCTTAATGTTGTTTTACAATATTTAGTACTTGAACAAATAAAAATAGTTTGTTTTATTATTTTTTTTTTTTCACGTTACGCTGACTCATGCGATTTACATTAATCCCTTTGATATCAATAAATGATTAATGCTGTTAACATGTAAAGCTAATAAAAATTTGGTATCAGGTCACGAAAAGTAAACTGTAATTATAAAATTAGAAATCATCAACCTAAACAAAAGTTATTAGTATTAGTGATAATAATTGTTACTGTTATTGTTATTATTATCAAGATCATTAAAGAAAGAAAATTCCCTGTATTATATAATAAAAGTTCCATAATTACCAATTAATTTACGCAAACTTTAATTACACACATACTTCGAGCTTGCTTTAATCTTCCTCTAGATAATCATGCTAAAAATTTTTTATCATTTTATTGAAATGTATGACATTAAATAAATCACAATATATTTAGAGCTTTTTATAATTATAATTGATTTTTTTTCAACTTAGGAAATAGATTTTTCTAAATAATTGTCCAGTTTATGATAACTATTATTTAATAATTATTCTAATAAAATGTATTTGTAATTGTTGTATCAGAATGCAACAGATAGCATCTTCTTATTTTATCCGTTCACGTGGTTTGTATTGTGAGGAAGAATAAAATTCGTTGAATTTTTTTTATGATAGTAACCCACATTCTTCAATACTTCCTGTAATTCTGGTCTAAAATAATAACATTATGAAGCTAAAGTAAATTTGACAGCTTTTGGTATAAATAGTTGAGTCGAAAATGCTTGTAAAAAGCTTCTCTGAATATGAAAGTTAAGCTAAAGATGTAAGTTTTTAAATTTTATCAATAAACTTTTTTCATTTTTTAATAAAAAAAAAAAAAAAAATATGTAGAAATAAAAACAAAACAATTTGCAAGATTTTTTTCCTTTTTTATTTAACGTAACTTTGTTGCGGAGAATCGACGTAATTAAAAAATGAAAAAAGTTTTGCCTGGTAAAAGATCTAAACTTTTAAATGTTGTTAAAAAATAACGATACAATTATCTTAACCAGAGTATAATCGTTTTAAATTATTTTTTATTTCAAAAGAAATACAATTTTGTGTAATTCAAAAAAAATATCATCTGCATATGAAATTCGTATAAACAAATGAATTATTACAAAACATAACTTATATTTCATACATGCATATTTTTTTTTTTTTGCAACATTCATAAGAAAAATTTGAATTTTCCCTTTAATTAGATTTTTACAAAGTGACATTTTCCGCAGTGCTGTGAAAAAAATAAAATATTACCCTCATGTAAAATAGATTTGTCTTCTGGTGTAGAAAAATGTTAAGACCAATGCTTGGATTTAATCTGACATATGCGATTAACGTATTAATGTCTTGTGGAATTAAAAGTCTGCTTAATATTATTCTCATTAGATACCTTTGGAGCAATAAATTACCATTTCACATTTTTTAATAGTCGTTTAATAAGCTTCTTTAAACTGGTTGAAATTTTCAACAAGATAAGAATAAAGAAGAGAAAAAGAAAATACTGCAAATCCCAAGATTTCACAAACGTAGTAAAATAACACACTTAAAGTGTGTTCAATGTAAAAAGCCCATTAATAAACTATGCATGATTTGTAGAGACTTTTTAGACGTCTCATAGTGTGTAAAAAATCTATAGTTTGTTTATGGTATATAAGATTGAAGAGGCTTAGCATGTTACAAGTGTCTACAACTTGGATTTGCACTTCAGTGATAGAACATTCTTTGATAAATTTTTTTAAAAATTTACATTTATAAATAAATGGTAAAGGGAGTTGCTATCATAGCATGTAGATGTTTACAATCATTATTTTATTGAAATAAATTGAAACTTCTAATAATAGTGATTAAAATTTAATAAATTAAATAAGTTATGTTAATGAGGATGTATAAGACATCTTTAAAGTAATAAATGCATGGTCTTAGTGAAAATTTTATATTTGTATGCACAATGGATATTTTTTCTTTAGTTCATTACATCCACAAGTTAATTATTATGAAATTTCTTTTACCTTTATTTTAGAACAATTTTTCTCCTTTAACATTTTTTTCTTTTTTCTTGTTTCTTTTTCGTGTGGATATGAATTTTTCTTTTTTTCTATGATGGAGTGGTAATTAGCTGGAGTATTTTGTTAATTTTTCAATCGAAAAACAGGGGAAATATTTTCAGTGATAATTTTTTGTTGATTGCTGTTATGTTGTTTTATGGCTTTAATTTACGAAGAAAAAATCTCATCCTCACGCCAGCTTAATGAAAATCTTCATTCATTGGAAAAAGCTAAAGCTGGCGGGATAACTTTCGTGTTTTACTTGAATTTTTTACTAAACGTCAACTATTAAGTGAAGAGCAGTCATTTATCATGCATTACGAGTTATTTGAAAAATTGAAGATCCAAGTGATTTATTTCAACTTTCTCGAAGGTTAGAGTAATGTATGATTTCTTTAAAAATATTCCACTTCTAGATATATTATCATCTATTTTTATTTTATACTAAAATTTTCTTTAATACTAATTAGTATCAATAAATCTCATTAAATTCAATAAAGTTAATTAATTTACCATCAAACAATTCTAATTATAATTAACTTATTTTATTGAACAAAGAAAAACTGTTTATTTATTATCAATTATGAAAAGTTAATTAATTATTATATATGTTTAATCAACAAATTAAACAAATATTAATGAATTTTAATTCTACTTGGTTAAATCTAACTTTAAAAAAAAATCTTTTTTTAGTGAAATAAAAATTGATAAAAATTAATTTAAAAACAGAAAAAATGTGTTTTATGTTTGAGAAAAAATAAATTTCGTTAATTGAAAAAAAAATCTTCCATCAGTGTGAAACAACATGTAAAGTATACATGATGTTGTAATAATATGTTTATATAGCAAACAGTTTTATTATTTATCAAAAGACTAATTTTTTATTCATGACTTTGAGTTTGTTAATGCACTCTTAACATATCTAAACAACGATTTGACACGTTTTGCAATTAATTATGTTGATTCTTTATGTATTTAGTCAAGAGTTAATGGTTTATAATTCATTGGGTGTTGTTGATAAGCTAAATAATAATACAGTTGAGTAACCGAGTAAGATGAAGAAGAAGTACTTGAAGAAAATGACGATTCACCCCGAGTGTTAGAATAGTTGCCGCACCCAAGCCCCGAGTTGGTATAGTCTGACATGCGCCATGACCTGCATATATCCGTATTACTTTGATATACACATTCGTTGCTGTCACTTTTTACTTAGTCTCGTCAATCATTGGAGCAATTAACTGATTTTTTATATTTCAACACGTTTTAACAAACGTGTCGTTACTCCTCTTCATAAATAATTCGACACGCAATTATCAACTACCAAGGAATATTTTGATAATATGATATTCTAAAAGCGCGTAATACCTCAATTTTTGAATATTTTTTGATATAAAATAATTTAGCAATTTATTTTCAACAATCAATCTAAAAATTATTCTATTTGTTTTGGTAATAAAAAAACGAAATTTACCGATGAACGTATCTTTTAAAATTGATTGATTGAATAGACAGAAATAATTTACTGAGTATTTGTGATTGAAAATAATTTCTACTACCTTAATTAAAAAACTTAATCTAATACTCATACGATGTTTTGTTGTAGAAAATGATCTATAGCAATGAAAATAAAATTTTACTCAACTTAATTGAATGAAATCGCCGTTTAGTATTTGCTGAAAAGTTTTTTAAAAGAAGAAAAAATATGATAACTCTGGTAGAAGCTTTCCATTTCACTTTAACAGCTGATAGTCATCATGATAGTGATATCTTATGATATAGTATATAAATATTTCCTCAATCGCGTGATGTATCTCTAATGAATGATACAAAATAAATGCAGCTAAAAGTTAGGAAAAGTTATTTGTGACTGGAGAAAAAGGTATACAAGTTACCGACCACATTGTGGTACTGTGTGAATGATGGAAGTCGTAGACAGAAAGGTAGGAGGAGACAGGAGGGATGTGAAACTAATTCGAGACAGAAAATAAGAAAAAAAAAAATAGTTGTAGCTAAGAAACTCGCAGAATACACAATTGTATATATGTATATATATATTTTGTTGTACAACTACGTAGACGATGAAAGTGAAGGTGAAAAAGGTAAAGACACCCAACATCACATGTTCAGGACATGTACTTTGTTATCTTATAATACTAGAAAAAAAGAAGGAACTAAATTGTTCACTAGTACGATTAGACTTTGAAAACATTTCCACTGTTTTTTATTGTTAAACTTTTCGCTACAAAATTGCCATATGATATTCAACTTCATAAATAGCACAAAATATTATTCGATGCTAATTTTATATCAAAGTATATTAATTTAAATACATTGATAATTTTAATTAACCGTCAGTTTTGATTTCTCTCACTATGATTATTGAATTATCATAGAACTAAGATGTGTCAAAGTCATTCTAATGACCAGTCTGGATTAATTAGGTGAGGTCAACAAACCCAAGGACTGCTATCTGACACCATACTGGCCTAGTTGTTGTGTCAATCTTGAATCCAATGGATGCTGAGCATTTGATGATACCTTGTAGCCTAATACCAGTTAATGAATAGATTGATAAACTAAATGAAAATTTGAAAAAAAAGACAAATATATTGAAATTGGAAACCAGTTAGCTTTATTAATGATCTGGCTGTCACTGATGTAAAAAAAACTCTTGAGATGGAGTTGGACAGTTGAAAAATAAATTGAAGTAGAAAAATAATTACTCATACTTTGGTTTTCAAATGTAAAATAGTATTCCAACAAGTATAGGGAAATTTATGAGGTGCTATTTTGAAGTATAGTCTATATAGCACGAAAAATTACTTTTAACTTAACATGAGGGAATTTTTGTTTGAATGGGATTGTAAAAATTAAGACTAAAATTTAGGGTCTTTCGTCTTCTTTGTGAAGATAAGGGGGAATTGAAAATGTTCATACTGGGCAAGTTTTCTTGGGAGATATTGTCATCATCATTAGAGCAGTCAATTAACCATGATGAAGTTCTTCATCAAGGTAATTTGATTTGTTATAAAATTCGGATATTTCTGTGATCTTTGAACTCATGTATTTTTTTATGGGTTGAAGAACATCACCTTTCTTCAACTGGATTGAGTTAAAAGGTTTTCTCTCCAGTTTCCTTGACATTGGAGATCATTTTCTTGGCATTTGCTGAAAACTGTTTTGCTAAACATTTGTTCAGATTAACTTAATTTAATTATTTAACTTTTGATTAATTAATTTTTGAACTATATTGAGTTGTGTTTGATGATCTGAATATCTGAAATGATAAAGCAAATTAATTATCTTGATCGACAAACTAAAAAAAAAAGCTTGTCATTATTTGAATAATTATTCAGAAGTATTTGGTTAGAAACAAAAAGAATATTCCTGTATTTTATTTTGTGGTCACATGTATGATTTTAAGACTATTTTTTATTTTTCAAACATTTGAAGTTAAGTGAAAATAAGCTTAGACTGCTAATTCTAAAAATATAAAATGTATTTTTCTGAGAATTTTTCTTAATTTCATAGACGTTGCTAAGTAGTTCAGAATTTTTGAAATAACATTCTATGTCCACATGATTTTTAGAGTTATAAGTAAATAAATATCAAACTGTTCTAGTTGAAATGTCATTACGTGAATAAATTGATCTTAATTTTTTTTTTTCTATAAATAATGTCAGTTATCTTGTTAAAGTTTATTTTTATTGTTTACACAATGAGACACATTTAATGTCACGTATCAGCAGTCTTATTTTTATTTAAAAGTTTCAAAGCTTCGAGTTTGTTAAAACAGGAAGCTTGACTTCTTTTGACAACTTTTTCGATAAAAAATTTAGTATGTAAAGAATTTTATAATACAAAGTTATGCCATTAATGCAAACTATTATTGTACTTGTTCTTTTGTTAGAAATTTTAGACAGTTTCTTCGAATATATGTGTGTTATTTTGTAATTTTTTTCAAATCCACAAAGTTAATTTTTGAATTCATAAAAAATAAAAAGAATTTTATCAATAATATTCATTAGTTAAATTTAGTAATAATTTCATTATTGATTCATTGATAAGGTAATGAATATATATGGTACTTGCTGACTCTTTCAATAATTTGAATTGATAGGTTAAAGTGAACTTTGCTTACATATGAAATTAACTTCAATGCTTTCAATATCGAACAGAATTGTCTCCAACTGTTGTCAAAAAGAAAACCACTGGAGAATTGAAAGTCAGTTAAGTGTAAAGGTCTGATTTGATTAAAATCATAATCAGTGTCAATAACAAAGAAATAAAATATGCAGTTCAGTCAACTTTTTTCTTCAAACAAATCACAAAAAAAATTTCAAACATTATTGCTCGCATTTTATTCTCATTTCCTCCTTTAAATGATTTAGTTTTCTTTTTATTTTATTATTTTTATATAAATATTCATTTTTAAATAATTTAATCAGTAATAAATATGCAAGTGATGAAATGTCCTAGTAGAAAAGATCAAAAAGTTACGAGACTTTACGAAATACATAACTATAGTTGAGAACATAAAGTGTCAAGTAGATTACGAGCCTCAAACTTGATGTATTTTATCTTATGTACAGCAAAAATACTCGGAAAAAAATTCACAGCGATATTTAACATCTTTTGCATACTGATCAGTGTAATTTTACATAGAGTTAAATATTTTGAAAGTATCATAAATAAAAGTCGACTTGAAATAAATATTATTTGACATCATCTCGTTGTCCTCATTTTCACTTTACAGCTAATAATAATTACCGGCATTTTTTCCGAGTGTATATAAACATGCATCATAAACATTCATATATCATCATATCACACCCAAGTTGCTAATCACTTTTTGAATTTTATTCTAGCTGTTTATTTATTAATTTTTTAATCTGCTATACGTTTATTGACCTAATTAATTTGATTCTCTGTATTATAGATCATATAGGACTTCTTGATGAAGTCAAATTTTATCTGACCAGGAAGTAACCGTTACAGATTTTCTGACTAAACCTCACTATTATCACATACCGAGAATTCCAGTTAAGCTTTTTGATAGAGCATATTGCAAACCAAGTGGGGTGCCAATTAAATTCCCTTGAAACAAAGCATTATTTAGATTATAATGAATAATAGATTCGCATTTATATTACATACAGTTCCTAAACCCAGATTAATAATACGATTACTAATTATAATACTTGGAGAAAATTTGCTAGTGATTTTGCATTAATAGTTATTATTAATTCTTGCTAATGCAAAATCCTTTAGAGGAATCACTTCTAAACCATTCCATTACATGAAATATTTGCTTTGGTCATTTTTTCATAAATATTTTAAAAATAATTCTATAAATTTCCTTTCATTAAAATTTTTTAAAGATATTAATCTTTAAAAAGTTTTAAAACAATAGTTTAAATAACTTGTTATCTTTATAAAGTTACTTAAATTAAGATATAAATATTTTTTTATCAATTAATGATGAGTTCACTTGTTGCATTTATCATTATCAATAATATTTGATACACAAAGATTTATAGATTGATGAATGAATTGATCAACATCTACAAATTTCAGTGTGTATATTTTTAAAGATGAAAATGAAAAAATAACAGCCTTTTTTTTTATTGCTTATACACATGGTGATTTATTATTCAGTGTAATTGAACGTTTATATTCAAAATGATGTTAAATTGAATGCACCAAATGGAGTTGTGTCAACAGTTGTAACCATTGTTAAGAGTAGGATTATGAGTAAATAGATGTTGTGTGAATATATACGTATAGTATTTTACATTATATTGCTTTATACCTTGTGACAATAATTGTAAAAGATTTTAAGTGAATATCAGATGTGAGCTTTGCATAATAAACGTTATTATCATTCAGGCTAATAACAAGAAAATTATTATAGTTATTTTTACAATCCAAAATTGTCAATATTGACAATAATAACATTTCCAACTATTTTTTTTTGTTTAATTATGAAAATAGTAATAAATGATAATGAGCAATTATTTTGATATTAATAAAAATTTATTTTTGTCTTTTCAATGATGAAAGAATTATTCTTTTGTACTTTCAGTTAATACTTCATCTTTCTTGATGCTTTTTTTTTCAATTTTTTTATTGAAAGATTTAAAATATCTTTGTTTGTTTCAATAAAAATTTACTTGAAGCAAATACACAGGTTTATTCTTCACAAATGTATGTCAATGTAGTAAAGCGTAATATTAAGTAGATAAATAAATCACAGAGACGTGAGAATAAAAACATGCGGAATAAAGAAAAAAGAACTTACTAAAGTCAAGTATAAGTAGCACTTAAATAAAAAGTACTTTCTTTTCACGAAATTCTGTTTTACTTTTGAATATCCGTTCATTTTCTTGATAAATACTGATTTGAATACGAAGATTCGAACAAATTTTCTGGCAAAATGCCGGAAGTCTTTTATTGAGTTGATAAAAAATTTAAGATCAAAAGTTGAAGAGGAAAAATCGTATTTTAAATCGGAGTAAACTGCAAAACGAGATACACAGATTTTTTTTTTTTTCATTTTTTAAATGTGCTTTTTATAAATATTATTTCGTGAATATTGATGTTTATATATGATTAATAAGAGAAAAACAATTATTCGTATATTTGATACATAAAAAGAAAAATATAATACAAAAGAACGAAAAGAGTGAAGTAAAAAGACCACTTTCAATTTACGTAAGGAAATTTATAGAAGTTTTAACGTGCTTACATTATTTCTCTCTCATTCGTTCTCTTTCCTATTTTTTTTTTTATCATGACTGTCTTATAGTTCATGTCGTGCTTTCAGTAATAACTACTGTGTTTAATCTTTCACGCTCACTTTTGCCACGTGATATGAAACGAAATTATGATTAAAGACGCTATGAAAGCTCATATTTTTCTTTTATATATATATTTTTTTACTTTACAAATAATATTAAAAAACTTAGGGCATTTATTTGGAATTTTGTTAACATAATTAAGCCAATATAAACTTGAAGAATTTTTTCATAAATATTTTTAAATCTCACAGGAAACAAAATTCACAGAAGCCAATCTTCTCCCCAAAGTTGAATTAACATTGACTATCGTGGACTTACCTTTGGTATAAGATGGGCCAATTTTTATGAAGGAAAAAAAGTAATTACCCATCTTGTACGGTGATTTAATTAACCATTAAAACTTAAAATGGACATAGATTAAATCTACACCGGAAAGACTTCCTGCAGCCACGAGTAAAAATTTCTACAAAAGCAGTCTCGACTAATGAGTAGAAATATTTTATGGTTTATTGTTTGTATTATCGAAAGTAATATCAGTAAAGAATAATATTGCTTTCTTCTATTTACAATATTGGATTGGAAATCTCAATGAGATATCAGATTTTTTTACAACTTTCAAACAACCTCTTTTACCTCGTTTCATAATAACTTGGTCTATCTGACATTTACACAGTACGATAATATCATGTTCATAAATGCACATATATGCAGTGTAAAACTATCGAGAATTGATGATGCTTTCTAGAGTGTAATACGATAACTCAGTGCTTCAGGATATCGTTCGCACTAAATGCAAATAAATAAAGTTTATCGACAAATATGCACATATTATTGAAAGTAAAAAAGGTATATAGCAAATTTATTAAGCTATTTTTATCGATAGCAATATTTTTAATTAAAGGAAACGTTATTATTTATTGAAGATTTAAAAAAAAAACAATAACATCTCATAAAAACTTGTTTGAAATTATTAAATAACTTTTAGTAAGTTGGTAATTAATTATTTTGTTAGAATAAACCAGAAACAATTAATATAAATTAGTTGGTTACTAATTAAATGAAGAACTGGCACTTGGCACTGGAAAATATTGAAACAAAAACAGCATTGTTTTATTTGGAATAAGTAACTTTTTATTTTCTGTATGAGTAATTTTCACTTGGCAATGATATTCTTTAACATCCCAGTATGCATTATTTGTGTGTGTGTGTGTTTTTTATTAGTTTTAAGACAAACTTCAAAAATATTTTTGGCAAGCACGAGTTCACTTTTGATAAGTCTGCATTCACTTATGTTAAACAATGTTTATATTTCTATGCGGTAAAAATTAAAATTTGTCACTTTGACCTACTTGGAATGAAGAATTGTTTAAATATGATGGCCGTTAAAAAAAATTAATTAATACATCATTCAAAGAGTGACATTAGCACTGGAAGAAGTAATAATTTCTTCAAAAATTCATCAAGATCTTGGAAAGAAAGTAACGGTAAGAATAGTTATATAACTTTGGATATATCAATTTAAGAAATTAATAAAGTTGATTGATTTAGTAATTTGAAAGAGCTGCTATTCCTATGCTAACTGAGAGCAGCGAAAAATGAAGGTATCAACGGAATAGATAATTTCATTCTTCTCCCCTTGCTAAATCTGGCTAAAATCTTATTAAAATGAAATAAGGAATCTCAGTATTTTTTATTTTGGATGAAATAATCAGCCACGATGATATAGGAGGGTTTGTCAGAGGGTGGAACTCACAATTTAGGAATAAGTAAAGATGAATTGTTGAAGGAATGATTTTATACACAAAAAGTCAAGACGAGAAGAGGCATAACGAACCGGAAATATCACATAGGAGGATGTTCACATAACGAATGACGAACTCTTGTCCTAGCAAAATCCGAAGGATTTCTCGACAATTGTTCGTATCCTTGGTATCATTTGTCAAGAGTATTACTCTCTCTTAAGCTCCTACACTTTCTTACTGGCATATCCACTTTTTTCACTAAATACTTGGTAGTTAGAATTTGTCTAGTAATCAAAAACAATAAGTAGGGATAATAAATTATTAATAGTAACATTTTTTTTAATAACATATTTTAATTGATGATAGTGTCAAGTCTCTTACGAGGGAATACTTTTAAGATTCAATAGTAAAACTAAGAAAAAAAAAACAAATATCTCAAAACATTCAATGTCTCTAAATTATCAAATGCTTATAAAATATCCATCAAATTCCCACAAAATTTTAATATACTGAAAAGCTCATTACAATTATTCATAAGAGATATTTCGAATAAACTTTTTGTGTTTCCACTGACCTAAATTATCTTTTGGCAACACTCTTTACATATTGTGATGTATTTTAGCATTGAAATTAAGATAAAATCCCACTTCCACGTAATAATCTTGAATTTACATTGAAAACAATGGAAAGTTTAATTTCGAAAACTTGTCTCTAATATTTTGTACAATTTTTATAATATTATTCTTTAACAGAGATAATAAAACTCCAATACCCAACTATAGGAATATCAGTTTATTGTCAGCTTTTTCTTCAGTTTTCTGCAGTAAACGAGAAATAAATCACTATCTGTAGCTCTACTCTATTCACGCTAAAAAATTAAACGTCAAATTTTTACATATCGTTTTCGAACGTACACACTTTAATTATTTTTTTTTAATCAAACAAATCGATATTTTAACTTCAATTTTTCTAAATTCTCTTGGAGTAATTATTTTTCTCGATTAAAAAATAGATAATAATTTATTGAATAAACAGTCACTGTAAAGGATCATTTAATATCTTTCTTTAAAGTATAGAATGTGTAAAAGTTGAAAAGAAATATCAAGGATCAAAGTTATTTGTCACTTCGAATCCCATGGTAATCCCAACCTTTATTCTCGATGACCTATGTCTTCCTCTCTTCATTTTTATTTTCTCCCTTGTCAATCGTGTATTAAATCCCATTATTTTTTATATGCCGACATATATACATGTGTATAGATTCTATATACAAAAGGAATGTGTTATGGCGTTTAATAATTTTTTTTTTCTTCGTTTTATTTATCGTGATATCTATCGTAAGAAATTTGATTATCTCCTTTGTGAATCAATATATTTATCATTCATCATATCTCTTATAAACTATTATTATTATTTAACAATATTTAAATTTGCTAATATTCTTTTATTACTTTATATTCAAAATAATTCAATAAAAAAATTGTAAAACAAATAATCAGAATAATTGTTCGAAATATTTACAATAAAATGTGTATTAATTTATTTTTAATAAATTAATTAAAGAATCTTTAGATTCATAGAATACCATTCATTTCCATAAAAAAAAAATTCAAAAATAAAATGAAATATGTAAATATATTTAGCATTGATTAAATGAGAATCTACAACTGTTGGTTCATTTTATCAGAGATTATAATCATTGGCATAAAAGCGATTTATTTAGTGTTATTTACGTTATAAATAAAATATTAAAATAGTATATTAAATTCACTCTTTCATAATTCGTTAAAAATAATTTATTATTTCATCAAATAATAAATTTATATATCCTAATTCTTGATTTAAAACTATCAATCTATTATTTTTATTACCAATTTAATTAAAATCCTGGTAAAAGCATGAATAGTTTCATACAATGTAACTTAGAAGAAATAACTTGGGATAATTTCGTTGGAATGAGCCTCAAAAAAACTCAACCTCTAGAGACACAGTGAGTTAAAAGTTTTACATGAGTGCTGAAATCCCTATGTCTGAGTATAAATGACTTACTCTACTGACGATACGAAATGAGGTATGATGGAGTTTAGAGAATCATAATTTCAATATTACAGAAATATTTCATAAAAGTTATCTATATTTTATAAAAAAATAATTATTTAAAAAACAAAATCATGCCTTTCATCTTGTTTTTTCTTTAAACATAAAAAATGAATATTTACAAAGAATTTATATCTCTTTAGTTTAAACCTACTCAAAGGGATTTATCACACCCTAAGCCCTCAATGTTCATAGTATTAATGAAATGAACTCTCCTCATGAATAATTCATACTATGTATATTGTAATAACTATAATTAACTTTATCAATTATATTGTAAATAACCACTCTACTACAAACAAAATAGTTGCCAAATAAAGACGATTTTCAATTAAATATAAATAAAAATATCCAATTTACCCTTTATTTCTAAGGGAAAATTTTTTGTTAACACTCAGATACTTTTTTTTTTTAACAAAAGTAAACTCAATAAAACTTGTAATTAATAGGGAATTAAATCAAAATTATATTGCTACATTACGGTTATACTACTCTTCGTTAGACCAATAGTTGTTCAAGTTGGAACTTTAAGTAAGTTTATATAGCCTTTACTCAAACGTTGCTTGCCTATCTACTCTCGACTGACAGGCGGAATATCTGTTGTTACATGTTTTACATTTATCTATTGATTAAATAAAGATTAATTTTTTTTCTCCACCATCTGTATTCACTTTGTCATATTATTGCTTAACAATTCTCAGTTAGATGATATAATAAATTTTTTATTGTTTTTTTTGTTTTAAATATTTCAATAAAATTATATTTATTTCTATTGAACTTATTCATAGACACATAGCTAATCAAAATTTATTCGCAAACCACAAATGCTATTATATGTGATATAATACAGAAGTTGCATGAGATTTGAGTAGCAAACATATACGTACTATTATTATTCCAATTGACTTCGAGGTCGCTAATTTGAATATTACTTTGGGAATAACATAATGAATTTGTTTTATATGAATAAGTATACAAGGATATGAAGACAATAAAAAATATAACCATTACACTTATTATTTCATATTAACGATAATTAATTTATTTAAAAAAAAACACACACACACACGTCAGGAAGAAATATAATCCTGGAGAAAAAAAATTTGTCTTATAATTAATAAAAATCTTCCATTTAAAAAAAAAAAAGATTTGGGAGAAAACGTTTTATTAAAATTAATAACGTACGAATAAAATATAATTAATCTTTAATAATTAAAATTACTCGTGGAAATAAATGATATTAAATGTAAAAAATATTAAAATGGAATTTATTCTATGAATATTTTTTGAAAAAAGAAAAAAAATCTTGAGTAATCTGTAGATTGAAAACTGTTTTGGCAGAATTATCTAGTGAATTAAATGTTTCCAAGGAAGGTGATTCCCATCATGATTTTATGTAATAATTTCACTCTTCAGTTGATTATTATTATATCACTAACTAATTGGATTGTCGACCTATCCTCGATGGAAATGATAATGACGGCGTCGATAGACTGCAGTTATACCAAGTAGCCATACTATTATAATAATGGTTAAGTGAAGCAGGAGTCTGAAATCGATCCTGTTATTTGAGCAATCTAATCTGAACAAGAGTCGAACTTATAACTTCAAATACGATAATATTGTCATTTTTCTGATCCTAATGATGATTTATTCGACTCATTCACTAACTGATATTTATTCTTTCCATTTTCACTAAGACTATTGACAATTCAATGAGATTCCCTTTTTTAAATGAAAAAATCGAATAAATTTAGAAAACAAAGAAACTCAAGGTAGAAAAATGGAACTTGTAGGTGTGATAGGCACATAAAAGCTACTGTTATCAACGAAGTTTATTTCTATACAGCATTTTTATACACTGAATTGAAAAAATAATTTATTCCTTTATTGAAAAACGACTTGTTTTGAAGTGAATTTTTTCTCTCAATAAAATTAAAGTAAAAATGAAGAACTGGTATTTTTTTATATATATATATACAAAAACATCTTCTAAGAAATAGAGAACAGCATATAAGTTAATCAATGAACAGAAATGAAGCAAAAGGCGTAGTCACATTGATTACTTCGACACAGCCAATCTCAAACACTCAAAGAGATGATGATTTAACTGTGAAAATAAATGGGGTTATGATGATAAACCTTCTTTGAATTTCTTGTAGATCAACATGTTTAGAATGTTATCTAAAACTTAATCAGTCGTTAGTTTTTATCAAAACAAATGACTTTTTTTTTACTGATTTGGTACTACACTTTGATTTACAATTTGGATCGTTCGAGAGATAAGTTTAAATTCGCTTTACGACTTTCTCGAAGTACATATCTTTCTTGGCTAATTAAAGCTCTCATTCCAGATAGTAGCTACCCTTTTTCTTAAGATAAACATTTGTAAGCACAATAATATCTGATTTTTGTGAATTTGTTTCTTGAAATAATGTCGAATTGTTTAAATTATTTTTAGTTTTTATTTTAAGAAAGTCAACTCCACGAAATACCATAAAAAATTTTTTTCTTTTACGCTTTTAAAGATTAGATATTAATATTGAAGTGTATAGTTTTTAGTATCTTGATTAGGTGAAATTTTTATTTCTCTTAAAGTTTTTTTTTTATTGGTCTGTTCACTTATATAGCATTGATGTCAGAGCTATAAAATAATGTGCAGTGAATTAGCTTTAGAATAATTTATCTTCAGAATCAAGAGGAGAACATTTCACTTAAAGAGATGGAGTGTTTCATAATTATCAGACTTGGACGTTGCTCATTTGATGCCAGACAATGGTTATAAATTGTCCACCAATTTTCAATTCATCTTGGATGATTAATAAGTTTCAATGAAATTATTAATCTGCAAATCTATGCAAAACATGGTCAAACAAGTAAAGTCAATTCATCATCCCATTTATAATTTTCATTGAAATTCCTAATTTAAAAAAAGTCTCATATTCTTTTCTTAAGGCATTGAAAAAATGTCTTATTATTAAATTTTTCTAACCATTGATAAAATATTAGCTTTTGAATTAATTAGAAATTAAAATAAATTATAAATGTTCTTACTGTTAATCACTGATGATTAACAATATTTTAAATTAAAGATGAAAAAACTATTCATTTATAAAGAATATTAATGAACATCAAAGTCACAATATTTCTTGTTAGTGGTGTTTTAAATCTATTGCCTAATAACGAATGTAATTACAGCACGTTTGCTTATTTGAAACGTTTAACCAATTTAATGGAGTCATTATTCTTTATGTCTATGATCATCTTCTAGCCAAACCTTTTCTTCAACAAAAATAACAACTCAAATGATATCCTTGAGAAACAAATGGTATGAAATGAAGCTAGGTATGAAATTAGTTAATTAGGATCAAGTATTTGGAGAATTATGTTAAAAAATAAATTTGTGTAAGTTTATTTTTTATAAGTTGACTATCAATTTTATTGATCCCTTTTTAAACCTTCCCAGATGTTACTTTGAATTTTTTGCAAACTAAATTTTCCATAAATCAATAGTTTGTTGGGGAAATATTTACAAGTGGAATTTAAGCTCAAAACATGTTTAAATATTTTTGAACATATTGGATGTTGGTTTTAGGCAAAGAAAGGTCGATTTTTAGGTTGACTTATTGACCTATTATGGAACTTAAGTCAATAATGTGTTGTTTTTAGTGGTATAACATGATAAATAAATAAAATAAGCTAGGATGTTAATTAGCCAACTTGATAAAATTGAAATTATTCAAATACATTAATTACCTATGTTTGTAATGCAAACTTTATGCATTATCAGTTTAATTTTTTTTTTCTATCTAACTTTATCAAACATTTGTAAATATAAACTCTATAATATATAATGATGATTATCATTTTGATGATGGAAAATAATCTTCTTCAATGATCTATCACAAATTTATTGTTTCATCAATATCAAAATCTCTCTCATACATGTGGATGCATAGAAAAAATATTTATAAAAGTGATCCTATCAATAGTTTCTTTCCTACTGGGTTTACTTTTTGTTAATAAATTTAAAAAATATCTCATGCCACTAGACGACTTACAACAGTTACTGTCATATTGATTAATTCCAAAAAAATCTTATGAGAATGATAAGCACAGAAAATAAATAATTTTTCAATAAAAAATAAGTAAATATATATATAAAAAAATGATTCTTTAATGATGTATTATATCAATAATCTCAATTTATTGACTTTTTAAGCTATAAATTATTTTTTATGAATCATCAATAGACTAGTCTATATCAAAACAATCACTTTAAATCAATTTTAACTTTTATTAACCATAAATTTTTGTTATATCCATTATTCCAAAGTTCACTTTTATTTACTCCAAGTAAAATAAAATTAAATGTGTGGATAGGTGAATTCAGTGATTTATTATCTTTCTCTTTTTTTCCAGGACATTCATACCATTTTTCCCCATACCTATTTACCAACCTATGCAAATGAAACATACATACCTTCTTATATATTTCATAAATAAAAATGCCTATGAATACTTTATTCAACCAACTATATGTAAATAAATGTTCTTTACATAATCATATATAGGGAGAGAGTGAAGAGAAAAATATTGCGTATTGTAACATTTCTTGGAGTCACAAACTGTGATTTACTACACTTCCAATCCCAAGATACCCATGAAATAGTGGTAGGTACCACCTTATTTTCTCCAACATCTGATATTTCGTTACCTTATGTCTTTCCTTATACTTGGAAATAGGCGCCAAGTTAAACAGTGGTGACGTAAGTCTATTGCAAACGGTTAAAAAAAAAGGTCTAAGAGTAGAAATCTTGATTGAGAATCGATTGAAGGAAGCAAAGGAAAGCGCTAAAAGCAATATATTCAGTTGAGCATACACCAGAGAAGACTCTCTTCTCACTCTGCACTTTTAACAATGACGTTTATGGCAAGATTTAGACAAAAAAGTTTCAATCTTTTTTCACTACTAAATTCTATTTTTTCAGAACATGAATCTATAAAAATACTCATATCAATCCAAACAATAATTAATTATTGCAAAAAATATCAATATAATATTTACATTTTAAAAGATCAATGCTAAATTAATGATAGAGTTGATGATGATAATGAGGTCAAAATAACTATTAATTTTGATCAAATTATTCAATTGTTCATTGATCTAGTAATTTTAATCAGCATCTAGTGATTAATTATTCTCGTTATGATAAGTTAATAAATTTCATCACTGTATTTATTTATTACAATTTTTTGTAAACTTTTTTTTAATGATGAGTTTAGATACATCATTTTGTATGTACATGTCTAAGATGACGTATAGACATGTTGACAATATTTCAGGTTGCATTTTTTTTATAAACGAATAGCACGATTGGATTGGGATAAACAATGTGCAATCGATGTATGTCAATGTCACTCAATTGTTAGATAGTTTTTAATGGAATCGAGCCAATAATTTATTATTATATTTTTTATATAAAATAACGTATAATGATTTATTATAAGTTCAATGTTATTATCTACGAGATTGTCAAAGTTTTAACAACTAAATCAGTTGAAATAGTTTTTATGTATATTTAAATTGCCAATGGACTATCCTAGTTTAAAACTTTTCTACTCAATGTAAAAAAATTTGATTCGTCATGCACTGTATAAATATCAGTATTCCATCGCAACAAAAAAAAAAACTCATTTATAAGTGATTTTACACAATTCCTCTGTGTAACTCTTTGTACAATAAAAGCAATTTGCATTTAAATATTCGTGATCAGTAGTTGTATATATGTATGGTTGATGTAAATATTAAGCTTCAACGATAAATTATTTCTATGATTTTCATCTTGTCATGCAGTTACGACAATATTTCATATTTATATAAATAGATATCTTTAATGTAAGATGTGAATATTCAAATGAGAATAATATGCATAACTTCTTTTTTAATTTTCTTCTTTTTTTAACATAACTATTTTTTCTATCTTTTATGGGTTTTTTTTTCATCTACTCAAGCCATAGATAACTGTAATTAAAAATATTTATCATTTTTTTCTTTTTAAAAATAATTTTATTAATTGAAGAATAAAAATTTCTATATTTCAGTAAAAACAATTGCATTTGTAGAATAAAATAATTTTAATAAATAAATTTTATTATCAATAATTAATTTTTTTTTATCAATTCATAGTATGATAAAATGAAAAACATATTTTCTTTTAAAAGATATTGAAAAAATTTTCAATAAAAGAAAATATCTACAATCGAAATAAATATTTTCAAAATATATACTCTAAATCGAAGAAATTTTTATTTTACTTTAACTCAGTGGTTTTGAATTAAAAAAAAAATATCTTTAGATCATGTTCATTTATTACACGCAGGAAAATATGAGTTATGTTGTACATAGAATATAAATTTCTTGATTAAACATAATTTATTGAGACTCAAGGTATTTATTTTTTTCTGTTCATAATAAATAATGTTTAGTGATAATAAATATTCTAAAAATATTTTACTAAAGTATTTTATCAAGGAAGATAGACTACCTTTTTTTGTAAGAAACTTTTTTCAAGATATAAATCACTACAGCAATGATCGTATAATACGAGAAAGAACGAATTCAGGAATATCTAAGATATAGTGAATCTTACAAATCTGAGTATCGAACATCTGAACTGTAGTGATCCTAACCGAATCTACTGCGATGGCACATTTTATGAAGCAGATTTATTTAATAGATAAATGATAAATAATCTTTTACCCACTAATTTCATTCCAATTTCAAAAAGGTACATTTTTTAACCGCCCATAAAAAGAAAAATTACAGTAAGGGAAGTAATTAGATTTTAGTCCGACATTGATTACTCATTTTCCAATTATGTATTTCCCGTTGGAAAAAAAACTTCTACTGACTGGTAACTTGAAAAAGGTTCAACTACGAAATAATTGAAGATAATGAGAATGGTATCACGAAAAATTTCATATTTAATATTAAAAACCTATTCTTAAATTTATTTTCCATCTGTTGAATTCTCGTTTCCTCTCAAGACCCACTTTACAACATGATTATTTAATTAGCCACGTGGGTTTATTATAATTATAAAAACTTCTCGCTCAAAGTAACAAACTGAAGTGAAAAATATACTCAGCTATTGTATAAAACTTTTATATGAAAAATAAAATAAATTATTTCTTTCATAATATAAGAATAAGTTTTAGCATAACGGTATTTTATTTCATTTTTTACCTGAAGGGGTTTGATGTGTCACGTGCATTTGAACAAACGTTCATAACTGAGTGTCAAGCAAGCTGATGCTCGTAATCTGCTTCACAGAAAAAGACTTTAATTAAAAACATTTCGTTCATGTGCTCATCTTTTTTTTTACCCTTGTTTTACCCTTTCTGTAATTTTTTTTCATTTTACTTCAGTTATTCTGTTCAGCTCTTCTTTGTTTAATATCTGAGAAAGTATGCCTATTCAAGAGACTTTACATTATATTACATTGTTTTAAGCTTGAATAAATTCCTCCCAAGTATCTATTACATGCATGTTGAAATAAATACATCGTTTTTATTTGTCTCAGAACAATCTTCTTTCCTGTTCATGAGTGTGGACATTAGATTAGAACTGTTAGAAATTCAGAAAAAAATTTCATTGAACTTATGGATCATTTTACCCATAAAAATCGACTATTTTTAAACATAATTCCTACAGAATTTATCCAGTTATCTTTTGCTGCAATACGTTACAATAAATCAATGCTACAGATATTCGAACATATGCAATCTGCAATTCAACAAGATCTCTTTTTCATTCTTTCATTCTTTTGTATGATTTTAGCTTTCGAAAAAAAATTCAATGTCATGTTATAAAAAGATTGATTTATTAATATGTTGTTGATTTTTTATTCTCCTTAATTTACTGAAAGAAAATTTTATCGAGCTAAAAATAAATATCTTTTACATATATTTTAGAACAGATGATGATATTAAAAATATGTATTGATTAGAAATCTCGTGAAGGTACGAAACAGAAAGTCGATCATGTGAGTTTACAAACTCGTATCCATACTCATTTATTGTTCTATGATGAATATTGTATTAATTACAAATCAGAAAATCATTATATTAATTTCTGACTGAAAATAGTGGAAAGAGATTTTCTAATATTTGATAATTTTGTATCAATGTTTTATAAAACAGAGACAAATTTTACTTTAAAAATCAGAATCTGTGTTAACTTTTGACATTAGTCAGAGAGCAAAAAAAATTAACATATCAGCCTTACTTTTGGAAATGTTAATAATAGAATATCATGATCTACCCTACAGTTCACCCTACAATTTGTCTTATTTTTAGTTTCATGGTGAATGCTCAACAAAAATTGTCAATAAAATAGAAAAAAAATTCCTGTCATCTGAGGATTATCTCAACAACTTGATTGTCACAGTCATATTGTTTATTGATTTTTTTCATAAACCATCACGACACGAAAGTTTTCGTTGAAGCACTACCAAATTCATTTACATTCAGTTTTTCTAATATTCAACAACAAGTAATATGACTCTTTTTAATTTTTATGAAATTTCTTCAATAAATTGTTTCATATCTACTGAATGATTCACAATATTTTCATGACATTCTAAATATTCGTTTCACGTATCAAATATTTATTAAATTCTAATTCGAGAAAAATATTCGTGATTGGTTTTTAAAACCATTCAATCAAAATCAAATTTGATTGCACTCCATTTTTTAGCATTTATAAATTCATCAATTCGATTTTATCATCAATACCTGAACAACTATTAACTCAATAATCAAAGACACATTTCTTTCATCTATGTCACAATAATCATCCATTTGATGAAAGAAATGATTAAATTACCTCAGGTGTGGAGGTAATAAGAAAATTTCAAATATATTAAAAAGTCTCAAGCAATGTAATATTGCTTGATATTGCATATATTCAGAAATATAAAGCAACTGTAGACGAAAACTAGTGGTAAATCGAGCGGATATCTCGGTCGAATGGATGTCAATGTTGAAACTTGCAATTTCAAGCTTTCTGAATGTAACGGATGTTATATAGCATTACCTTTGATGACAACACTTCCAATTTCGAACTTCATTTCTATTTTCTACATCTCTCATATACAAATTCCTTTAGACGATCAAATTAGTTTATTTACACCAACAAAGTTTCCTTTATATACATCTATACCTCATTTCTAATCACAATTGACATAAATTATAAGCTTGGCATATCACATACTAATGACATCTTTGCTCTGTTGACTTTATGAATTCAACCAATATAACATCATGGATTTCTATTCATTCCTATTTTAAGTATATCTTAAAAGTATTAATATTACTGCTCATATATCAATATTTAATTTATCTTAAATTCAATGTAAAGAGTTTTATGAAATAAAGCTGTTCAGGAAATTGTATCTTTTAACGAGTATATTCATAAATTTAATTGGACTCAACTCTACTTTGCTGGAAAGATGTATTGTAATAAATTTTCAAGTAAAAATAGTATCTACGAAGAATATTAACTCTAAAGTAGTGATATGAGATGGTAGTTGCTCGATTATAACCATCTAGATGGAATATTATTTTTATTCTTTAAAAGAATAATTCTAGTTTGTAAAATTTTTTGTATTACTTATAAAGCTTTGTTCCCTTTGTTTTCTATTTTTAAATTGCTCTATAAACTTCTGTAACAATAAAATGAAAAATTGAAAATCACTTCAAAATAAATGGTTGAAATACAACCAAATCAAATTATTGTAGAATATCTTCAATGATTAAAGAATCCTTTCAAAAACTTTTCATAATATTATTAAATTTTCTTTATTCAACCAAAGAACTCGAATTTTCATAAACAAAACTTTAAAATAAATTTATATTTACTCTTTTTTTTCGTCATATCAATTACATATAATTTTTTATTATAATATCATTTATTTTATCGACTCTTTCTTTAATTATTTGCCTTTTTTGACTTTATTTCATCAGCTTTTCCCCTTTTTCCTACTATATAACTTAATTTAATTTATTACGATATTTCGTTTCTACGTTCGCCTACACGTTTGTCTATTTAGCTTACTTAAGAATAACACTTCATTCAAAAAATCATCCATGATAATAAAAGAAAACAATTTTTAAATTAATCAAACATATTAACTGACATTTATGATGAGAATGCAACTCGAATGGTAATCGTATATTTGAAAATAAATTTTATATTTATTTTTTATAATTAATATAGTCTAATCCACTATACTAAAAATAATCAAGATAAAAATATAATATACATAACGATTATTTTCTGATTTATAATCGGATAATATTTTATATGATTCGTTGTATGGCTTTCATATCGAACTTATTGTATTTTTTTCAATATATTTCATTTTTAGAATTAAAATATGCATTTCTAAACAAAAATTCACTACAAAAAACTGAGCATTTTTAAAACAATCATGGGTTATTTTATTTGTAAAAAAAGAAAGTACTAATCGGATGAGTGAACATGAATTGATAGTGATATGCTTCGTAACAACACTGTTTCATTCTTTTTATTTTTTTCCACTTGTTTTATTTAGTCGTTGAGAAAAGTAGGATTACCATTATTATTCGTAGAGGTAGTGCTATTATATACTTATATAAAAAGTCACAATAATGTACAAAAGAATTGATTCTTTTGCATTGTGATACTCACATGCAGTCAATTAATTTCTAATAACTAATTTATTAGCAAGATATTCAGTAGATTTGATACTGCGAGGGAATGGTACCAGTTAAAATATTTAAATACATAAATGACTTAGTTACCTGATAGAGTTAAATTTCCTAGATTTATCCAACAGTCACTTACACGTGTAAACAATCAGATTGGTAATTGCCCTAATCTGAATATTTCGCAAGCCTGAAATAAAAAAGAAAACAAACACTTGTAACTTGATTTCAAATTGATACGAAAGTTTGAAAGAACATTATAAATATTGTCTTAAGAATATCCCAAGAGGATACTTTACCACGTTATTGTGCTTTTATAAAATAAATATTTCTCCCGTTTTCCCAAACGTTTACATTCATACCCACGAGAGCGCTTTGCAGTTTTACATTAAATCTTGTAAATGATCTCTCGTATTCTTGTGTTAACCTTTGGGAATTATAGTTTTTGTCGTTTTCCAAAATTTATTGTTTTGCAATATTTCATATTTATTTATAGACGAAATAAAACATATAATGAATCTAATCATTTTGAGATTAGAAATAATAATTTTATTGTATTACTAAAAATCTATGTTTTATAATAGAAAATAAAAATTTTCGAAACTTGTTGTTTCAGGAAAAATATCCAAATGAGTCAACAGTTGGTTCAACATTGTTGGATGGGTGGTGGTAGTTGATTTCCTCCAAGATTATCATCAGTATTGAAAGAAAAAACCAATCGACGTAACAAATTAAACCACTTAAAACTGAAACATCACAATGAATTTCACAAGTGTAGATTGGTTTCAACAAGCAATGTTCAATATAACTAATCAGACTTCACTCAACCCATATTGTGGCACTGATTTACCAGTAGTTACAGTAGTTAATCAAATTCTATTTTCGATAGTTTGTATCATGGGTTTACTAGGTAATACATTAGTAATTTATGTGGTATTACGATATTCCAAAATGCAGACAGTAACAAATATGTACATAGTTAACTTGGCAATTGCTGATGAATGTTTTCTCATTGGTATTCCATTCTTAGTGACCACAATGAGTCTTAGATATTGGCCTTTTGGTAAAATTATGTGTAAAGCCTATATGACAACTACGAGCATCAATCAATTTACAAGTAGCATTTTTTTATTTATCATGAGTGCTGATCGTTATATAGCAGTTTGTCATCCAATATCAGCACCAAAAATGCGTACACCATTCATCTCCAAGGTAGTCTCAGCAACAGCGTGGCTTACAAGTGCTCTCTTCATGATACCAATAATTCTTTATGCTAATATCGAGGAAGTTGAAAGTGGAGTCAATTGCAATATCTATTGGCCAGATAATCATGGAGGCCAAACAACTTTTACTCTTTATTCACTTATATTAGGTTTTGCAATCCCACTTACTTTTATTTTAATCTTCTATTTCTTAGTGATAAGAAAGCTACAAACAGTTGGACCAAAAAATAAATCCAAAGAGAAAAAGAAATCACATAAAAAAGTAACTAAACTTGTCCTAACAGTGATAACGGTATATGTTCTTTGTTGGCTTCCATATTGGATCACCCAGGTAGCACTAATTTATACACCACCAAAACAGTGCCAATCTCCAATAAGCATAACAGCATTTCTACTTGCTGGATTTCTGAGTTACTCTAACAGTGCTATGAATCCAATACTCTATGCTTTCCTAAGCGATAACTTCAAGAAAAGTTTCCTCAAAGCGTGTACATGTGCAGCCGGCAAAGACGTCAATACCACACTCCATCTTGAAAATAGTGTATTTCCAAAGAGGAAAAAAACCAATACGGAACGTCTAAAATCTAAGAATCGGCCAGTTGCCAATTCCACAAATTCTCGAATAGAATTGGAAATAGATGAAGAGGGTGAACGTGGTCTGCTCATCAGTAAAACCTCTACTACAACAGTTACCATGACATCTAGAACAAATATAACAGCAGTTGTAAGCGATTCGAAAGAACATGAATTAATACAACGAGAAAGTAACGAAAACAGTAAAAAAAATGGAACACAACTCACTCATCTCACTCAACTTTAAAGCATATCAATTATAACTTGTACATTGCATCAGAAATATGACACCTTGGCTTATTGTTATTATAATCATTTTCATGAACTGCAGGATATGCTTAAGATATATTATCCAGCGTTATCCATCTCCCTCATTTCTCCTTATTTCTTGTCTTTCATATCTCCTCCGGCCTCCTTCATCTCCAACCTATTACCCCATTACTCGGTGAAGTTTATCACAAGAACTTTCTGTATGTTAGATATACTTGTGTACATATAAGCCACGACGCAGTAAGGCAACTAGGATTATCATCAACTGAATAAGCTAACTCTGTAAATTAATTAAACAATTTTGTATTTTGTTATTTGCAACAAAGTCTGGTCGCCTATTATTTACATATTATATTCCTAAATGAGCATTATTAGTGATAGGTATTTTTCAAGTACAGATTAAAGTTTTGAATAAATTGTAAATAATTAATTAAATATTCAATGTCATGTCAATTTATATTTTGAGTATGCTTTGTCATTTAATATCTCTTGGATAACTGTTCTAAATACTAGTTAACATAATTTGAATTGTAAACATGATATTGATAAAAATTACCATTATATAGAAGAATGTTACTGCTAGAAGTATTTTATATGAGTGACATATTAAGTATGCCTTATAAGTCAAACTCTGAATGTAGTGTGGCAAGTGCGTATATGATCTACAATCGAGATCCTTTGGATTATTGCCTTCTAGTTTACTCGAGCATGAGTACGTTCATGGATTCCGATGCTATGCCATTCTAGTCTACTTACCAAAGAGTTATATCATGTGGAATTTTAACTATTGGAGAATTTCTTCTAGCGTATAATAATTAAATGGTGCTTAACATTGTCATAAATAATAGTGTATTTGTGTTTAGAATTGAATTTTACTTTATTATTATTGCTAAATTTAAATAAATGAATAATAATTCTTTTTTTTTATTCTTATAAACAATCTTGAGTTTCTATTAATTTTACTATTTTATTTTGTCATTGGAATCATTTTTATTGTCTCGAAAAAAATTCATTTCAGTCACTTGAACGATTTCATTAAATTAAAAAATAAGAGGCTAGATACTTCAAAGACACTACTTAAATACTACTTGAATATTAAATTTAATATTTACATTTAATCTTCAATATTTTTTAAGAATAAAATTGAAAAAATGAAATAGTAAAGATAATGAATATTCTGAAAATTCATAAAAGTGATACAATTTAATCTTTTGTTTAGTTCAAATATTTATTTAATATAAATTGATAGTCAGTGGTATTGAAAGCCTCAAATAAATTTTTGTTACCAGTTTGAGGGAAATGAAAAATGTATGTACTTGAAAATAATATATTTGGTGACTATATGTGAAAACATAAAAGTGAGCAAGGAATCAAATAAAAAGACATATAATAAAGACATTGTTCAGTCTAGTCTGTTCATATTGCACTCAACTCTTCTTCTGGAATTCTAAAAGTCAATATCAATACGATGGTAAATAGTTCAACACTGGCAGTTTAGATTCCTTGACTTTTTATTGTATATTTTGTTTCTTCACTTGCGTAAATTGTCATCTTTCCCACAGCCAAGATTTTGTTACTTAAATTATATGTAGTTTTATCTTAATTAACTCTTGTTGCTCCTCTTCATACAAAATAACTTTAAAAAAATTGTTTGTATAATATTAATTACTTTACATGTATTTTTGTTAATTTTATTATAAGTCGTATCATATTTAAATAATTAGGGTAAAATAATGATTAATCAATGTCGAAAATTAAAAATATGGATGATTGATAGTCATTTTCCATCTTCATCGAATTAATGATCCATGTGTGTGCCACAATAAATATTTTAAGACAACAGTGTATGTACTTAACAATTATTGTATACGTGATGATATATATAATTAGAAATAAATTAATATTATTATTGCTATTATAAATAAAATACACATGAGTATTGAGAAAATGATCCACACCTTTGTGATAGTTTGGATTGTTCTCTTGATATTGTAAATAAAAGTTGTAGCTAGTTTGTTTTATATGGGGTTTTAATCTATAAAAAATATTCGTTTACTTTAAGAAATAATTTTTTTTTATTTATTAATTAAGAAAAATAGTTCTTACTGAATGGAATTTGTAAGAAAATATTTGTGTGAAAAGTAGAGGATTTATAGTTATATACAGTAATTAACTATTATTGCAACTTGAAAAAAAGTATTTTTATGGAAAAAAATGTTAAATAAAATTTATGTCACAAATTAATTGATTGAAACAATATTTTTAATATCGAATCTAAATCAATTATTAGCACTGCAAATCTGGGAAAATTTTATTGTTTAGTAATAAAACACGAATTAAACTCTTATAAGTGTTTATAGTGTTGAACGCCATAGACTAACTTTAGAATTTTGGTAAAAGTATTTATAGGTTTAATTGAAATTTGTTGAATCGGAAACATAGTTTTTATTTTATTTCAAATCTTCTTTAACTAGTTCCTAAACTCTCAGATTTGCAGTGAGTAAAGCCATTGTGGAGATTTGTTGTTCTAGTTAACGTCATTTTAAGGAAATTTTTCCATTTTTTAGCCATGTTTTGATTTTATAAAAGTTTTAAATATATTTAAAGTTTACGGAGTATTGAAAATAATAATTTTACAAGCAGTTCAAAAAATAAATGTAAAGAGATAACTAAAGTTGATATTAATTAGTGGAGTTATATAAAAAAGTATTGTTTTAAATATTGTCACTAAATATTGATTTATGAGGTGCGATGTATTATTGATAATTACTAAAATATCAATTGGTAAAAAAATGAACATTAAACCTGGTGATCAACATTAAATACTACTATATGAAGCATAAATTGTTTGCGTAATCAATTAACGCCTACGGCAAATACAATAATGAGTAAAATAATCGAATGAAATATTCATAAAGAATTTTTAATTTAACAAATGCATTTCTCTCTAGGAACAAAAAGTTTTTATGCCATCATTACAAAAAAAAAATAATTTAAATTAATTATTTGTTTTTTTTTAATAAAAAAAAAATACTATCAAGTTAAAGAAAATAGTAAAAACCTATCGACAAATAATCGATTCCTCTATAAATGTAATTACTGTGATGTCCTTAAAGCTGGTGTCGAGCCAAATAGAATAATAATAATAGTTTAATTTTTAATTTTGAACAGTTAAAAGTAATTTGTACGTGGAAAATATTTAAAGGTCAAATTAAATAACGATTATTTAAAATGTTGAATTTAATTTCGATATTAAATTATTAAATATATTATCTCGTTGTTAACAAATATTTTCAGATTATTTGTTGAATAATTCAAAAATAATTTCAAAACATCGATGCAAGAATTAATTTATCCAAGTGTACTTGATTTTTTAATAATATTAAAAATTTTTTTTTCATTGAACAATTTGTTTTGATGTTTTATGTATAAAAACGACTAACGGCGCTTAAATTAATTAAGAAAAATCTACACGTCCTAATGAAATTTTTAGTAATTAATCCAATTATAATTATTATGAATAAAAAATGAAGCGAGTAAGATTATAAATAAATAAGATTAACAATGAGATTATAATTTTCTATGTATGTATATATAAATGTATATTAAATATAAAAATATTTAGTTATTATCAAATAGGGTAAAGATATTTAAATGTTACATAAATTTAAGAATGTATATAATTTATGAAATAAAATAAATATGTATGAATTATTTATCACTCAAATTCAATTTGTTATTTAATTGATCCTTTTTGAAATTATTTTCATCTTTCGATCAAATTAAATAATCATTTATTTATCTTAAATTACTTTGAACTTAAGACTCAACCTAAAAAAATGAAACTATCTAAAAGTTACTGTCCATCCTATCAGTTGAATGACCAGGGATAATCTCGTAATCATTAGATATATCTCATGTTTTCAACATTATCTCACATCAATGATTATCAACACTGACAGTAACATACGTAAAATGTCCAGATAATAAACATTTAATTAAACCCTATTTTATATATTTTTTTCAATTCAAAATTATCATCATCATCATCATGGAATACACATACATTAAGAGATTTCCACATAGAATTATATTATTCATCAAATAATGTGCTAAATGTTGATATTTTAATTGTTATTTGCTTTCCATTAATTTCCCTCGATACTTTATATACGACTCAGTGGATCGATAAATGCAAATGAACTGGGAATACAATTATATGTGTAAAAAAATAGAAAAAAATAGTAATTAAACGCAAATGAAACAATGAATAAAACACTGTGCTATGTCGGTGTTAAAAAATATTCTTTTTTATTAGTTCAATTAACCAAATGAATCATATGAGTTTGCTTCATTTTTAATAAATATCGATTAATCAAGTTTTATTGGAGCTGCTGGTGATTGAAAAAAACTAATCACTGAGAAAACTAATCCACTATATCACTACATATCGATAAAAAAGTTTTTTTTTTTAAACAGTTATTTATCTTCCTTCAGTAAAAATAAAATTTAACTATTGTTATAGCAAATTGAAATAATTCTAAAAAAATATTTTTTTTTTTTCTCAAGACAATTCAAAAAAAGATAACTTTAAACATATTAAAGTTTACTAAAAAACATCAAAGCATTTTCTAATCATCAGGATGTCTTTATCCTGGTATTATATTATTAACAAGAAGCGTAGGAGTTTTTTCTCATGTATTAAAAAATAACTCAAACAGTAAACAAAATTTTATAATTAATATTTCGCTTTTTAATTAGCTTATCAGTCTTTTTTATAAGCAAATATTAAAAATGTGAATTCCTGAGAAATTTTTTTTTTTGTTTAAAATGTTAAACAATTCTTTTTTAATATTATCACAATAAACTAATATTAACAAAAAAACTGAATTCTACAATCCTTTATTTTATTCTATTTCGAAAACTATGTTTTTTACTGCTTCCAATCCAATATCAACTGATAGAGGCTATCATAAAATTTTGTATGCATAAAATCCTATAACAATTAAATCTGAACTAACAAAAACATTGAAAATAAAGTTCTTAAATTGCTAATGATAAACTTAATTTCAAAAACGTATCAAAATTAATTCTTCTATCGACTTTTTCTAACTATAAATAATTAGATGCATGCTAAGATTGATAGCAGAGACATGCTGTTTTTACATCAACTTCAAGGAATTTGTAATTAAAAAGTTGTTCTTGATCAGCTGAGTACCATAGTACATCATAAACTCACTTCTGATTAATTTATTTTTCCAATAACAATTTTAATTGTTGAATTTCATATTTATTAACACATTGAATGCTGAACCAATATTCATACGATATCCAAGTGATACAAACTTGTATCCAACACATGTGTCAGATATGGCATTGAATATGTTAACGTGTCATATTGATTAATGAAAAAATATGTTATGGATTATATCTACTTTAAAATTATGTTTAAATAAAGAAAGAATTATCTCTGAAATGCAGTTAACACCATTTTGTAATATATTAAAACAACAGAAAAATATTGAACATTTTTCCCAACATATTTTCAGATGACTTGCTATTGTTAAGTTCCAATATCTTCAGCAAAAATGCAACCAAGTTGATTGGAATAACACAAAAACAAGGAATAGAACAAAAAGTATATAAAAATGCATGACTGTTTGTCACTATAATAGGAGATAAACAAACCATGTCTATAAACTATGGTTACTGTGAATGTTTATATGTAAATGTATGATAAGATAAGCAAAAGTAAATGACGAGCAGAGAGAAAAGACATAAACATGTACATCATGGGAAGGTTGTTTATAGAATTTCCTTCGGGATGTGCTTAAATCCTAAGACAAAAGAAAACCTTTCAACATACAGTTTTATCATCGGGATAGAAGTAGAGTTGAATGTCTAGATTTTAAACTTTTCTTTTAGTTTGATAAGTTTTCACTTTTGATGCAGGATGAGTAAACGTTAGTTAATCGCTACGGAAATTAACCTACTTTCATCTTATCTATCTTTATCATTTTAGTTGGATTACAGACCATTTGAATAATATTCAATACTATTTGAAAAGTTTAATTGTTTATCAGATTACTTTTTCTTTTTTTTTTAGTCTATCCAATCTCATAAAAAGTGCATTAAGTGATGCTTTATCATCAACATTTTTATGCAATTTTATTAATTGACTGATGAATGATTTATTATTGAAACAATGAATTTAATCTTTAAAATGACAGAATTGGCAAATCATGATAATTAAAAATCAACAAAAATAGATAACGTTGTGAGAATTGTATATTCATGATGAATATTCTTATCTGTTATTTGGCATATCATATGTCAAAATGAAAAAAAACTTCAATTTCGCTGTAAGTTATTTTTGTGATACAATTGATTTAAGCTGGCCGTAATCTGTTTTGGTTTTACAAAGTAGATTTAAATAGTGCTCATACTTTTCATTTTCAGATAACCTGATTTTTGCCAATGTCTATTAATCAAGTTATTTCATCAATCCAACAATCATGATATTTTAAATGGATTAAATAATTTTTATTATTGTTAATAATAATTCATTATGTTTATAACATCAATGGATTTTGTTAATTATTTTTAACTTACATCTACTCATAGGTTAGCATTCTCAGCGTTTCATATCGAGACAAGTCCATAAGTACAAATGTTTAAGAATTAATTATTTAGCTGCACTATTTACTTTGAAGATTATTATAACAGTTTATTTGGAGAAAAAGTATTTATCAACTACATCATTTGGAAATAATTTTAGCTGAACTGTTACAAAACTCAGTTTGAAAACACCACTACTGAAGTCAAATGAAGACTTTGCACCATTCATCAGCTGTTTGGAATATCCGTTCGATGTTTTCGACCGGTTCATAAAAATCATCTTTCCAGTGAGGACCCGTAAAACGAATTCATCAAAAAAGATGATCGACGAAAGTCGCGACAGGTTCGTAAGACGATTAATTTTAATTACCTAACGTATGCAAATATTAAATCAATGTGTAATGTATAAATCATTAAATTTATCATAAAATATTTATCAAAAAGCTCATGCCTAAAATGTTAACCTAAAAAACATCTATTCGTATATTTATCTGCCTATGGTGTCAGTTTTTATTTACGAAATTTATACAAAAATATTTTATATAATTTTTTTTTAAATATATAATTATATTGTAATCAATAAGTGCATTAATACCTATTTTATAAAAGAACTATTTATAATGTGTAGTAAGTAGTTATGTACATTGGAGCACAGTAATTTCTATCAATACCAATGATCTCATAATTTCTTTTAACAATGAACAATTGTAAGTGAAGCAAATAATAAAGACACTTTCATTTAAACTAAATTAACCTTGATTTAAGTCACGTTATTAATTTCCAATCATTTTTTATTCAGAGACGAAACTGCCAATGTTGCCATCATTCGTGAAGTTTATGATAGTGCAAATGCACACGAAACATTCGAGTACGAGCTGGAAAGAGCTCTTGAAGCCGAGTGTAATCTCATAGTAATTGAGCCATCGAAACTTGGCGATGAAACTTCTCGATGGATTTCAGTAGGAAATTGCCTGCACAAAACAGCTTCCATTTCTGGATTAACTGCTATTATAACAGGTAAAAATTGTTCATGATAATCATCTTTATAAGCTTTAATTAAATTTATAATTCTTTCAGGTCTAATCTGGAAAGATAGACCTTACATTTGTGGAACATTTGGTATCACTGCCATGATCACGTGTGGACTTTATACTGTCTCATGGCAGTTTGATCCTTGTTGTCAGTATCAGGTTGAGCCAGATACGAGTAAATTACCTCATGTAGAATTATTAGCAGTTCTAGGACCATCTTCACCTACATTTCTCGTTCGAAAAGATGACCGACGAAGAAGAATACTCCATGGAACTATTACAATTGCAGCTGTTAGCATTTGTGCATGGAGATTATATCAGGCATTTAAATGAAGTGCAACGTACAAAACTCAGGTGTTAACTTTCCTAGATTTTCACTATAAATATGAGCAGCAACTTCAACAGACGCTCGGTTTTATTTACATTTCCTCTGCCGACGTTCATTCAGTCTTACAGAAATTGTTCGTAGTTTATAAATTCACGCTCTCTTGCTTTTTTTACTTATTTTATATGATACTCAAAGGTGGAAGAAAAATTTAATTCATTATTTAGCAGTACAGTACATAAAAGCAGCTAATATTTTACTTTAATGACTAAAGATGAGCTTCCTGATTGAATTTATTTTGTACGAATAATATAATTATTGCACACTCCAATTAGGTAAGCTCAATTTTGTTTTCGTGTACAATATTTTAATCAGATGGAGGGTGCATCTGAAAGAAACACGAACAATTTCAAATCTGTAGATACAATGTGAAGTTTATATAGACGAAAAAAAAAACCATTTTATTCTTACTGTAATTTTAAGCTGTAAATAAAATAGGTAGAATGTATCATGCATAATAAAAATCTTATTTTACTTTAAATAAAACAAAAGTATCAGATTAATGCATAGAATAAAAAATTGAACATTATTCCAAGTTGGTTAATTCATCCAGCAAATTACAATTTTTGATTGACATTTTTTTTTTCATCATGATTCTTGTTTTGATTTCCGATCAATATAAATAATTTTGTCGGATGTCAAAAATTTTTCCGTCTATCATAAAATTTAAATGAAATTATCAATTTCATAAGATCCTTGATTGATCATTTTTTATTAATTTTTGTATGTTTTTCGTTATTAAATATGTATATACTTATTGCAGTGCATTAGTCGCAATGGATTATGTATAATTAAACAAATAAAGCTTATGAGTAACTCATATTCGATTTTTTTTTAGAGTTAATAGAAAATATTTTATTATATCTAGAATAAATATAAATATTTACATTATAAATGTAGTGAATGTTTACACTACTAAAAAAAAAGTGTTCAATACACAATATTAAAATCTTCGTTGTACGAATTAATTAAAATAAAATTGTACTATTCATCGATTAGTAATATAATATGAAAAAAATTGATCTACTAATAAATTAACTAATTTAATTTAGAATTCGCGTATTTTTTAGCACGCATTTGCATTATTTTAAAATATAATGATGGAATCATATAACGTATAAAATTCGCTAGTTTGGCTGTTAAAGGAGCAATCATAACTTCTTTACTCCTTTTTAAAACCGCCTCCAATACTTTATCTGCAACGTATTCTGATGAGTATCCTTCCAGAGTAGATTTGTCCATTTCTGCAAAAGTTAAACTTAAGTAAAAAATAAATTAACTTAATTAAATAATAACTTACGGCCATAATTTTCGCCAGTTTCAGTTACAGCGTTCAGTGACAATGATGTCTTTATATAGCCAGGGCTAATGACAGATACCAGAATATTTGTATCAAATAACTCTGCTCTTAAGCAATCACACCAAGCTTGGAGAGCATGTTTAGATGCTGAATATGCAGATCTTCATAAAAATTAAAATTAAAATAATTTTTTGTAAACAATTTTTTGTTTCATTAATTAAAATATTATGCATAAAATACCTGTATGGTATTCCCATTTTCCCTTGAACACTACTGATGCAAACAATATGACCAGATTGTTGTTTTATCATTGATGGCAGAATTGCTGGAATTTCTTTACTGTTATCTCTATTTCTATTTAGATAATTCACAATTGAGACTTTAAATCTTTTAATAATTACCTTTTGTCAAAGCAATCTGTGCAAAATAATTGATCATCATAACCTTAGTATCAACATTCATTTGTGTATTTTTAGCCATTCCCCTGTATGACATTCCTGCATTATTTATTAAAATGTCAATCTGTCCATGTATAGATAAAACTTTGTCTACTTCTGTCTGAAGTGAGGCAATCTCAGTTAGATCTACAGCAAGTATTATAGGTGGATGAGTTGGAACAGTCTATAAAAATGAAATATAGTTAATAATGATGCTGCATATTATTTTTCACATTAAGTGAGGTCAATGCCTTTAAAAATGATTCTTACGTAATGAGTGTGCAGTAGAGTATTTTTAACTCTTTCTAGTTCCAATTTTCGCCTTGCAACAAGAATTAATTTACACCCACATCTGTAAAAAGCATGAGCAAGAGCTTCTCCCAAACCTGAACTTGCTCCTGTAATCATTACAACCTAAAATGTAATGAAGATAATACATAATGATATTTAAAAACTATAAAAATATTATATCTTACAATATACCTTTTCACGTAATTCCTTTTTTCTCTTTTTCATTTGAATCTTGGTGAAGAGGTAACAACCCACCCATGGAAAAGTTATTGGAATTCCAAATATGGTAAACAGCCAAAATAATATTGACCCTCCTTTTATCATAATGAATTTTTTATAGGACTAGGAAACACCAATAAAATTTCTTCAAAATATTTAATATATTATCGAAATAATTAAACAAATCTAAATCAATTAAATCCGATGTAAAATTCTTGTACACAAGCACTAACAATCAATGAAACAATTAATATTGATGATAACACATGATCACCGTGTCACGTGGACATAAAAATGAAGTAATAAATATTTATCAAACTTTTTGTAATTTAACATTGATAATTGAAAAATATTTTTAAAAGATGTTGATCAAGTTCCAAAGTATTTTTATTATTATTATTATTATTATTATTATTATTATGATTTTGGATAAATGGCTTGTCTCTGATGGTGATACTTTGTTTGATTGTTTGATAACAATCTATTGTTTTTAATAAATATTTTTACAGTTTTTCTTATAAGTAATTTAACTTTAGAATTAAGAAATATAATTTAATTACAGTATTTTAAATTTAAAAATACAATTACAATAAATTCAATTCTAATTTATTTTTTTATTTTTTTAATACTGAAAAACACTATATTCTGTTTGGGCGGGATAGATGGCACTAATCTGATCCCTACATAGATGGCGTACCGCATTTAAAGCCATGAGGGTAACAGAGATTATTTGCGTGTTTTGATTGTTTTGAAGATAAACCTGATTCATTTTTAGTTGAATCTAACTAATTGAGACATTGATTATATAATTTGATTAATTATATGCGATAACTATTCATTCATTTTATAATATTAGTTTATACCTAATAAAGTTGGTATATTATTTATCTACTTGTATTAATAAATAATACATTTTTAAAGATGCCTGCTTCAGCATCGATGAATTCTCACAATGTGCGTAAAAGCATTTTTCCTTCTATGTATGTACGTAAACAAGCTTTGAGGAATATATTGATAGAGACTCAAATCCTTGGTAAGATAATTATATTATTACTTAATTAATATAAAACTAAATTTTTCTTAGGTAAATGTAATGAACGTCTTGTTTCAAATTCTTATGAACACTGGAATAATAAATAATAACTACGGAAATAATATCAGATGAATCCAATAGGCTAAGCAATATTTCAAGTTACTTTTTTCTCTAAAAAAAAATTTAAATATTTCCTATAAAAAGCGTTTTCTTAATAATTTTTCTCTTCAAAAATAAACAATAGACAACGACGTGAATGAATGAACATTAACGTAAAGTGATTATTTGTTCTACTCTTACTGTATTAATTATTTTTACTTTACTGTAGATTTTCTGTTAAAAGTGATTGTTACAATTTGTTTAGAACAATTATTTTATGTAAATAACTTATTTAGTAATTGGATATTATTTTATTTAAATATCAAGTTTTTTCAAGTTTCGCGGGGTAAGAAATAACTGTAATGGCGTCATGGCGCTAAAACTACAATATTTCTAACCTAAAATATTTGTGTAAATAAACGATTACATAATGATGTTTTGATATTATTTTAAATTCATTTTTAATCAGGAAACAAATTTTTTTAAACATTTTTATAACGGATAATTGTTCTTTTCTTTTTTTAAAAAAAAAATTTTGTTATGGCGTCCTCTCAACATTCACAACCATCACGTATAATGACTCGTCGCAGTTTTTATCGCACTCCTATAGATAGGAAAAAAGCCTTAAAAAATCTTTTACATACTACTCAGGATTTATGTATGTTACTAATTTTTGAACAGTTTACTTTTAACAAATTTTAATCTATTATAATAATTTACAAAACTTCATCTAATATACTATTTATTTTATTTTTTTATAGATGAACACAATCATTCCGATGCCCTTAATAGATTGGAAGATGTTTTTAAAGAAGCTGATAAGATTCACGATGACATTTCACTCAAGGAAAAAGGTATACTACTTATTATTTAAAATAACATTAGATTACGTGCTAATTTAAATATTCTTATAGCTATCAATCAAGATGAAGTCGTTTTGGATTCAGAGGTAATGACTTTATCTTCAAAGGTCATTAAAACCTGTGGTAAAAAGTTGACAAAAGAGCTAGGAGATTTTAGTGCTGAAGATTTTGCAGAGAAATTATTGCGCTATGTTCAAAATTTACCTGATGTCACATTAACAGAGCCAAATTGGGAGATATTAGAACGAGAACTGCCTCCATTTAAAAATACTGCAAATTTTATGAGCTTACTTTGCAACCTTAATCGGACAAATCAAAAAAGCCAAAAACAACTAAAGATCGAACAAATTGCTGCTCAAAGAGCCCAAGCTTCTCAAAGAAGTCAAAGAACAAGATTAGATCTTAATGTAGCAAAGAAAAAGCCTGAAAATGTTGTGCAATTAGATAAAGATGAAAAAGGTGTGGAGGAAACTGTCCTTAAAATTGATTATTTGATTAAAAATACTTACAAAACTACCCGAGAACCGATCAATTATTACAAATTAATTTTGGATCCTGATTTTGGAAAAACAATTGAAAATATGCTTCATGTTTCTTTCTTGTGTCGTGATGGACATATAGAAATCCTTACTGGTAAAAACAATTATAAATTTTAATTGAATTAATAATTTCTAAATATTTATATATTGCTCATTCGATTATTTCATTTTAGATAATGATTTAAATTTAGTGGTCATTCCGGCCTCGAAAGAGAAGAGAAAAAATGCTCAAAGTCGACAAGTTACACATAAATATCAACATATCAGTTATTTAGACATGAAGACATGGCAGGTCAGTTGATATTTACTGAAACCAAAAATAATTATAAACGATTTAAAATAATAAAATTATTATTACTTTATTTTAGTTTCTGAAGGATGCTTTTCGGCTAACCGAACCAATGATAAATTTTTAAAAGTCTTCAATTTTACGTTCATTAAATAAACAAAGTATTAAAATATATAATGAAGAGCATTTACTATTTTTATAATATATACGTAATTAATTATGATGGTATTCGTTTTAAAATAAAGATGTAGTTCATGTTACGATTATTATTATTATATTAATATCGTTGATTAATAAATTAAATTTTGGCAATCAATTTTTAGAATATTTTTCTTTTTATTAATATTTGTTTTTTTCACTAATTAGTGTACATTAATCAATGATTAACATCTTTCATTATTTTTAATATTCTTTTACGACGTGTAAAAGCATTTCTAACATTAACCGACGATTAGGGGGCCAAAACAATCTTCCAAACATAAATAAATGATTAAAAAATAAAAAATATGTTTACTTTTTACATTAATTTATTTATTATACCTGCGTACTACAGTTTAATTCGCAGAATTAAAACATTTTGGTTTATAATAACCCGGCAGTAAAGTTGGAAGATCGTTCTGGTCTTTCTTTTATTCACCTATATGAGAATCACTGATTTAAATGAATCGTAAATAAATTTTTTTGTTTCATTTATTGGTTTTTGTTTTTTTTTGCTATAAACTTAAGCTTGCGAAGAGGATTAATGATTTACTGCTTGGCAAGTGTTTCTGCTTTAGCAATAACCTCTTCAATTGGTCCTACCATGTAGAACGCAACTTCTGGGAGATGGTCGTATTCTCCAGCTAAGATTTTTTGGAATCCTTTGATGGTTTCTGGTAAAGGCACGAGTTTACCTGCGTGACCTGTGAATACTTCAGCGACCTATTAAAATAATATTAATTGATTAATGGATTTTTTAAGTGAGCTATGAAAAATTACATCTATTAATGATATTAAGAGTAAAAATATAAATAAAATTTAAAAAGTAATTCTAAATTTACCTGGAATGGCTGAGATAAGAATCTTTGAATTTTTCGTGCACGGGCAACAGTAAGTTTGTCCTCTTCAGACAATTCATCCATACCCAAGATGGCAATAATATCTTGCAGGGATTTGTAATCTTGGAGAATCTTCTGGACACCACGAGCAACATTATAATGCTCAGGCCCAATGATGTTGGGGTCCATAATACGGGAGGTAGAATCAAGAGGGTCGACAGCTGGATAAATTCCAAGCTCAGCAATGGCTCGAGACAATACGGTGGTGGCATCCAAGTGAGCGAAAGTCGTGGCAGGAGCAGGATCAGTTAAATCGTCAGCTGGTACGTAAATAGCTTGTACTGAAGTAATTGATCCTTTCTTGGTGGTAGTAATTCGTTCCTGCATGCTACCCATATCAGTAGCTAATGTTGGTTGATAACCTACGGCTGATGGAATACGACCCAACAAAGCAGATACTTCAGAACCGGCTTGGGTAAACCTGAAAATGTTGTCAATGAAGAGTAACACATCTTGACCTTCTTGATCTCGGAAATATTCAGCGACAGTGAGTCCAGTCAAGGCTACTCGAGCACGAGCGCCGGGAGGTTCGTTCATTTGACCGTAGACCAACGCTACTTTAGATGTTTTGTCTTTCAAAGAAATGACACCAGATTCAATCATCTCGTGATATAAATCATTACCCTCTCGGGTTCTTTCTCCTACTCCAGCAAATACTGAGTAACCTCCGTGGGCTTTAGCTACGTTGTTGATAAGCTCCATAATCAATACAGTCTTTCCTACTCCAGCACCACCGAAAAGACCTAAAAACATATAGCAATACATGTAGCAAAATATTAATTCTCTATATCAACGATCATTTCTTTAAGTTATGTGAATATTGATTTTTTACCAATTTTTCCTCCTTTAGCATAGGGAGCTAGAAGATCTACTACTTTAATTCCAGTTACTAGAATTTCTTGTTCGACCGACATGTCCACGAATTCTGGAGCATCTGCGTGAATTGGTGCAAGTTTGTCAGTGTTCACTGGACCACGCTCATCAATTGGTTCTCCAATGACATTGATAATACGTCCTAATGTCTCAGCACCGACCGGAATTCGGATGGGATATCCAGAGTCAAGGACTGGTTGACCACGTACCAAACCTTCAGTACCATCCATAGCAATGGTACGTACTGTATTTTCTCCAAGATGTTGAGCAACTTCGAGAACCAAACGTGGGGTTCGGTTTTGAACCTCGAGAGCATTCAAAATTGGTGGCAGGGCATCATCAAATTGAACGTCGACGACGGCACCAATTACGGCGACAACTTTGCCCTGAGCACCTCCTTTCGCTGCCGCTTTCGCATAATCACGCTCTAAAAAATCAAGTTATTCAGTCATTCAATTTTTTTTTAATTACTACAGTTTGAATTTATCAATTTTACATGAATAATTAATGAAAACATAACTAATTAGAAAAATTACTGTGCTTGTCAATAGCATATCAATTGTCATAATATACTTCACATGGTAAAATGAACCCTTATGAGCCTTTTATTCATTTTTTCAAGGTTTTAAGGGGATGTAATCAAAATATTAGGTAATAGTTACATAACTGAAACTCTTAGATTATTAGAGTTGTTTTCATATCTTCAAATTTTTTATTAATCAAGTAGGACAGTTAATTTTTATTTGATGAAATGAAATTAAAAATAGAAAATAGGAGATTTTCAGGGAATAAGATGTTCAAGTAATCAAAGACCAGAATAATTGGAAAATATCATAAAATGATAAATGAAATCAGATTTAGTATAAGAATAAATTATGAAATAATAAAAAGTGATCATTACTGAATATTTCATTGCCAATATCGGAACTAAATGATAAATAAGTAAATAAATCCTGAAAAATGTCTTGAGTGACCTAAAGTGTCGGCCATGTTGGCACACGATGGGACGTCGACGACCGAGAAAATCCGAATTATATAATCGATTAACGTTATAGAAATACATAAAATCAAGTTGTCAATTCATTGAATGAACTTTCTAAAACGAAGAGATCAAATATTAAAACGTTAATCGTCAGGAAGGTGTCAAAGTCGTTTAAAATGTCTAGGATAGATTAAATGCCGGAATACATGATAATGGCAATGATGTGATGAATGAAGGATTGCAAAGATTGAAAGATTAAATTGTTAATTAAATGTTTGTACTTACTGTTGACAGAGATAACTCCAGATACTTTGGCGACTTCATTTTGAAGTAAAGTAGGTTTGACGGCCCTAAGGGCTCCTGCGGCTGCTTTTGTTACGGCATTCAACATCATGGCCGGTCGAATAGAAAAGGCGACCGGATTCTGCCGAAATGTTTCTGAACAAATCTCTCGGGAGTATCCGTGAATACTGCGATTGCGTGAAAAATTTTAATATGACGCCATCTAAAGTATGTTAATGTAACGTTTTTATTTATCAACTGATAAACGATTTATTAATCGTTGATAATATACATTTCCGTCTTTTGATTTTTGAACAGTAGTTCAATCTCCAAACACATGAGGGCTGAAGTTATGACGTCATAAAATGGCAGTTAAATACAAAAAACAAATGACGCTACCGATTTCGCTTTTATTTTGCACGAGAAAAAGTTTCTTAACAATGACAACAATGAAATAAATGATTACAACCTGTTACATTCGTCAAATTGGTAAGTTTAAATATTATTGAATTAGCTAATGAAAATTTTCATCAGTTCAAATGTTAATATAAACTTTTGTCAATTCTCAAACTTGCTTGAGTTACGTTCTAAATAGATATACAGATGAACATGTGCGTAGTAAATTGTTGTTTCTTATCAAATAAAAACATAAATATGCGTCAAAGCGTATTAATTTTAGCAAAGTAATACTGTTCATAAATAAGTTTCATCATCTTAGGCTACATTAATATCCTAAATTCCAAAATGGAAGAAAATGATAAGTAAGAAACAATAAAAATAAAGACCATAATAGAATAGAATGAAGAATTTTTATCAAACAATATGATCAAGTCACCGAGTTAATAAAAGCTTCAGCTTTGATTCTAATTGAGCAATTTTTTTTATTGAATATTCAACTTCAAAGAACTTGAAGATATACTTGATGAAATGGCTGAAGAGAATCAGTATTCTTCAGGTTTACGATTGAACACTTGTGTTATATTAATCACACATATGTCATCAAGGATATTGAAATACTCATATAGGTCAATATGGCATTGGCCGAAAAGGATGATTATTCACATTTGATAAGGCATGTTAATGTTTCAAAGTTAGATTTTCATCCCTATCAAGTTCCAATTTACCATGAGGTTGCTCTAGATTGCACTCAATTGATTCTCTCGATTTTTCAATAGAGTAGAGTATATCATTTTTTTCTTTAATCCAATGAAATTACTTTTTTTATATTTATATGATTTTCTCAATTTTATAGATTACTTCATCATTTCTCACCATTTGTTAGGGATTAAATAATCTTATTTTGATAAATAATAAATTGGAGATGTTAAAATTTTTATGTAGGCCTATTTTATTGATAATTGAAAATTTTTTACAATGAGAAATTATCAACTAAATTGATTGAATTGATAAATGAGTAAATAATATATTACGTGAAGTAATGAATCATTTTGTTCTAATTAAAATAGAGAATAGAATATAGTCACGCGGTGAATATTTTATATAAGTGATAATATTACATTTTTCTTATCAATTAATTTATTATTAAATTATTTAACATCGAAATTGTAGCTTATACTGCATCCTAAACAAATAAGTATACATTCTGTACTTTGCTCTATAATTTTTTTTTTATCATTTATTATTCTTTTTTTTATTATCATTGCACAGAGTAAATTAAAAAAAGTATTGAGGAGAAAGTGAAAATAGACGTGTTTCTTAAAAAATTATTGAATTTAATAATAAATTTATCGTTTGATCTAAGAATTTTTATTTATTTAAATAATCGGAAAAATTTTATTGATAACAATAATTATATCCACAAAGTCACTTTCTTTATTCTTTATAACTATTTATTAAATTTCACTCCAATATATTGATTTGTTATATTACAAATTAAATTCTTGTTCTTTCGACTTTTGATGCAATTGGTTTTTATAATTTATTTCTTTTTAAATCAAATTTTCATGCAATTGAAATATTTTCTATAACATTTTTATATTATATACACATAATACATGAATTTATTTATGTTTATTTATTATTATTTAATATTAATTATCATTTATTTATAATTTATTAGCACATAATAGTTATTTTTACTTTAGGTGGGATTTTGTTAATTAATTATAATTGATTTTTTTTTTTTATCTAAATACATATGTCTTTATATAAATAATTTAATTATGTTTGCCATTATCTAAAGGTCAACGCAAAGAATTTTCACTAAATTCATTGTATATTTGAATTATTCTTATAATTGAACTGAAGTCATGGTTATCATTTTTTTCGAAATTAGTTTGATCTTTTAAAAGATTACTGATATTCTTTACATAACACTGCGAAGAATTCCCTGATTGAGCGTACCAACAAATGCTGCTGGTGCTGTTTGTGGTGCACCTCCAGCAGCAGGTCCAGCTGGAGCTGCACCAGGTTGTCCAACTGGTGCACCCGGTGGTGGAGCATATTGATAAACAGGTGGAGCTTGTGCTGGCGCAGATTCTGGCATAAATTTCGCTAGAAATTGAATGAAAATAGATTAATTTCAAATATTAAAATGAATTTTAGTTTTGAAAAATTCCAACAAACGACAGGCAGGTTTTAACAAGTTATTATTATACAGTTAAACAGTTGATAGTTGTGAGTATATTGTTCTGATGATCATATATTCCTCTGTTTTAGATTCTTGAATATATAATAGTAATTGTTTACATGAAAAAAGTTTATTAAGAAAACTAAACAAATAGTATCCTAAAAATAAACAAATAAATTTTGTATTGTTATGTGTCTGTCAAGTTTTATTAGTTTCTTTTAATTATTGTAGTTTTAATGTTAGAAAAGTGTTTATTACATATATATATATATCTAGTATTATAGAAGAACATGAAACAAAATTATAGATCACATGATATTTCCCTCATTATTTATGTCTATAAATTTATAATAATAACCTTTAATGGAATTAAAGTTCAGAAATTTCTCCCATTAACTAATGAAAATGGATAATGATTTTGCTTCATGTTCTTGGAAAATAAAAATAAAAAATGGTGAAAACGAGGAAATATTATTAATGATTATTTATAGTGAAAAGTTAGTTTTAATATTATCATAATGATAGAAGAAAATTGTTGAGGAAATTTGCAGTAAATTTTCATGCAAAAGCTTTCACATGCTTGAATATAATTATTTTTTTGTATATAAATAATTCTTTCTCACCTTCTATGCAAAGTATCAAAAATTACCACTTTTTTATTGAGATTTTATTTGTAGATCACCATCTGGAGTATTTGTTGATTATTTTTTAAAAAAATAGTCTAAATTCAACGAAAATCGTCAATAATTTTTTATTGTTGATATTTTATTTATTATCAGTATTTTTGTTAATTGAATAATATTAATTAATATTATTGTTATTATTATCATTATTATTATCGTAGAATTTATTAATAATTATTAACATATAACATTGGTAAATAATTTTATTTATTGTTATATGCTTGTTATCAATTTTTTTTTTTGAATTTATTATTAAGCCTTAAAACATAACTAATCAATTGCTCATAAATTTTCATTTATTTATATATCTTCTTAATTTTTTTGTTGTCATAATTTTCTCTTTAGTTTTACTTGTTTCTCATGGTTGCATATGGGTTTTTACTGATTATACGTTTTTTTCGGTGTTCATTCGTTAGTTTACTGTTGATGATGTCTTTTTTTTTTTTTATTTTCGTGAGAATGAAACAGACAGAATGAGAAAATTATGAATCAATTGATATTTCAACATGGTATTTAATTATTCAAAATTTTTCTTGTCATATTTTTATCACTTTTTCTGATAATCTTTAAATCTTAATTAATATTACGAGGAACACGATTATGCTTTGTTTTTTTTTGCATCGAATTAATGACAATTCTGTAGACTAAATGCTCGAAGAAATACAATTATATTTACACATTATACGACCACGCGAGGATTTGCTAGATAATTCAATATTTATTGTTAATTATGAAGACACAGAGCGGGAGCTAATAATTTAAGAATTTTTTTTTATGTTCTTTTGTGAATTAGTTAATTTTTTAGTTAATTAATTTAAGATTTCTATTTTTCTTCGCTCCTTTTTCCCTTTATCAATTAGTTTGGAAGAGTCGCAACATCATTTTTTTCATATTTATACATATATTATTTATTTATATCTATAATTTATATTTATATTTTTTTTTTTTGTTAACTTTTTATATTTTATTTATTCATAAATCCTTTTTTTTATTTGTTCATTAAATTCAATCATTAATTCATTCTTTCGTGTTGCTTCCGCTGAGGATTAATCCTGAAAATAACCCAAATTTTTTTCTTAATAATTGGCCAATTGATCAATCATGTTGACATAAATAATCAGCAAGAGTATTGTCATAAACAAGATACTAGGTTTTATTAACCAAGTAAAAAATAATAAAAAATCAAATGTTGATATCTCATTGATAAGACATAAATAAATATAAAAAATAATAAGAACATAAATGTAAACAATATGAATATAATAATATAATAAAGATAAAAGTTAAAAGAACAAAGAAAAATCAGAAATAATTATGAGCACATAAAAATATTGATTATAATATATTTACTTAAAGAGATATAGAGTTACTTTTAGTCAGTAGAACTTTCTTCAGAATTTGAATAATTATTATTCAAACGAGCTAACTTCTGGCAAAGAAATTTTAAAAATATCTTATTCTTATGAGTTATTTTCAAAAGCTCTTGAATACGAAATTAAAAGTGAATATTTTTATTATTATTAGAATGAATATCAAGCTTTAAGTAATATGTTTTTCTTATTAAAAAAAAGAATATTGTTGAAGCTCATTTTTTACTTTGTTAAATATTTACTTAAAAATCTTATAATTAAGCTCAAGCTTGGAATTTTTTTTACGTTTTTAGTTGAATTTTAATTTAAAATAAAATCAAAATTAAAATCTTCAATTTAATTCCCTTAAATTTCTTTCAAAAATAATGTTAATCGTAAAATAGAACGTAATTCTTAAATTATCCTTAATTTTCTAAATCGATAAAAGTTGGAATGTTTTTTTATATGAACATTAATTATCCAAAAAATATATTATGATTGAGATAAAAAAAAAATAATATTTCAAAATAAATTCCATTGTTATTTATGAGAAGCTTAGATCTCCTTAAGCAATAAAAATGACATAATGATTGATTAATTAAATGAAAAAAAAAAAGTGAAAGAAAATCTATTTTAAATTTAAAATTACTATTGAAGTTAAAGGGAAAATAATTAAAATCAACAATATAAAAAAATTCAATCAGAAATGAGATTAGAATCGTAAAAAAAGAAAAATGATGAGAATCAAAAATAGAAATGGAACAAAAAAAAATCGGAAACGGAAGTGTAGGACACTAGGGCTAGATAGATTATAACACACAAGTAAGTGTGAATACACTAGTCCGCGTGCGTTCAACAGTTCGATAATAATAATAATAATAATATTGCGGACCAATAGCATGCAACTAGGCCAGTGATAGTCATTTATCCCCACTTAAATAGGTCATTCTGCCATGCGTGAATCGATTGTGCGCAGCTTTAAATACAATTATTTTTTATAAAATCACGTGAATGTTAATCTCATTCTGTCAAAGCATAACGACATCAATCATGCTTTTTCCCTTAATTTTTTTACAGAAAAAATGAGAAATAGATACTTTGAAATAAAATATATATTATTATAAAAAAAAAAAACATGCATTGCAAAAAAGCTTTCAACTTAATCAATTTGAAGTTAAAAGAAGCCATTTTCCAAACTGAAGACCGTCCCAGATTGAAGATATGTATACTGTTAATAATTGTTAATTGTTTATTTGTATTTATATTATTTATTTGATGTGTTTTCAAGATTATAAAAATGTACATTTTGAATGAGAAAAATTATAAATATATATTTGTTGCTGAATTAATTAATTGCGCAATCATGCTAAAATAAATATGTTCAAAGAGAAATATATATATATATATATAAATGTTGTTGGTAGAATTGACAAATATTAAGATAAAAAACATCAGAATTAGTGAAAAATAGTATAACTGTAGATATTTTATGCTTACCCCTCGACATTTGAAGAGTCTAAATGTATATAATAATAATAAAAAAATTTCTGATACAAGTATATAGTGAAAAAGTGGTTAGTTAGTTATAATTGTTGTTTCTGTTGTTTACCTGGGACTAGCTTCAAAAAAAAATCGTTCAAAAAAAAAGGAAAAAAAAAATTACAACGGACAGACACATAACAACAGTTTGGGCCTAATTAGCTAGACATTCATTATCTCAAATAATGATACTTGACTTAATAAATAATGATTTATCATAGATATCATTATTTCATTTACTAAATAAATTTATAAGAAAATTTATTTGTTTATTGTGGGCCCTACAATTGTTATTATAAAAAAATACAGCAAATAGTACACCAGCAATCCTAAAGAGACAATAAAACAACATTGACATATATAGATAAGTATATATATATATAACCGATAGATTGTTTATGGTTTATATATATAAACATTAGAGAAATTACAATAAAAAAATAATAAATAAATAATATAGAGTGAGAGACAGAAACATTAGACATCCGATACAGGGTTCATACTCCTACGACAGAGAAACACAAATCGCGTTTAAAAATGTTTTGTTGATGTTTCAAAGCATTTTTAAAGAATTTCGTTTTTTTTTTGTTCTTTAATGGGTTTTTTTGCACTACCTGACTCACTCATACATAAATTTTTTCTTCCACCAATCTCTGCGCGCCTACATGAAGTTCGCTAGACGAAGAAAAACAAAGACAATATGCACGTTAGATGAAGACATTTTTTTTTTCTATTTTGATTTTTTTTTGTGTTACTTGTGTTTATATTCAGAAAATAATTAAAAGTAGATACACCGAAATACAATCATCACATCGAACATTTGTATATAGCCACTGATGTATAAAACATTGATAAGTAAATGTTTTTAATGGTTGTTTCGTTTTATGATTCTTAATTGAAAATATGATTTTTTTTTTCATTACTTACCGACGATGATAGCCAATATTATCAGTCCAATTACTCCCATAATAATCATCATCTGTTCGATAAAAAAAAAAATTTCATTTAACAAAATGAACAAAATAATTGGCTGTAAAAATCTTAGTTGGAACACATATTCATACCTTTAAATTTTGTAACCAGAATTTTCTCTTAAGTTTGCCCGCCTGTTGTTCAAACTGTGATGCTCCTTGTTGCAGTGCATCTAAAAAAAAGCACACGTTATAAATAAATATTTTAGCTTGGACAAAAGAAATATTAAAATAAAGAAAAAACTATTTACCAGCTCGATCATCGAGTTCCGATAACTTTGCATCACGTTCAAGTACTTTTTCTACATTTGTTTTCATAATATCAACAACTTCATCAACTTGAGCCTGTGTTTGCTGCAAACGTTTTTGTGATGCAATTTGTTGAGGTGTCCTGGGACCCCCAACGATTCCATCAGTACCAGCTCCTGGAGCAGCTGCATCTGGCGCGAGACCGCCTTCAGTTGCCCTAATTAAATTAAAAAGTTTTTGATAATAATCATATTTCACTACTCATATATCATTTGATTTATTCTTGAATTATTTTTCTGCAATTTATCTTACGTTAATTGAAATAACTATTTTTTTAATAATAATAAACTAATATTCTTGAGTATTACACTCTTTTGGTAAATATTTGACCATTAATTTTCAATTGGTTGAACCATTATTTGCTGGTGTTTATTGATACGAACAAATTGATAGGAAATTTATCGGTTCATTTGATCCTTCACGTATTGTAATAAAATGATAAGTTTTAACATGGAAGAACAAAAAGGTGTTTTTTTTTTGTTAATCGATTCAGAAGAATTAACATTTTCTATTAACTCATGATGTTAATCAAGAATATGATTGATTTTATGATAACATAATTATGGAAATATGTTGATGCGAATGCGTTATTAAGTACATTGTGTACAGTATTTGATCATCAATTTTCCATTAATTAAAAAATTATTTACTCCAAGCTATTGGTTTGAAGGTTCGTACCAGCTTGATAGTAATTTCTAAATTTAAAATAAAATGAAATTAATTGTATCATTTTTTTTTATCAAAAATTTTCATTTGTTTATAACGTTAAATTATGAATTATTATTTGATACAATGAATCTTCCTATTAATTGACAGCTTCAATTGGGAACGTTTTGTAATAAAGATATCATTATTGACATCTTTTCATTTCATTCTCCATCCCACCTTACGTAATTACTTGAGTGACGTAATAAAAGGATTTAAAGATCAAAAAAGTCATAACTTTGACGTAACAATTTAATGATTTCTGATTTATTCCTGTTTATTAAAAGCAAATGGATTAATATACACCTACGTTTATGATTAAATATTCTAGAATGATATTGATATTTCCAAGTTCTCGAAGTATCTAAAAATGACTTGGACTTTCTTTGGGATTGATTAACTATCAGTTAAGCCTTGATGAAAGTTTTCTTTTATTTCGATGGTTTAACTCAACTAATTTTTTGTTACCAATTGAAGAATTATGATAAGCATCTAGATGTACTTGTACTTTAATTGTTATTTATTTGTTATTAATTATATCAATCTAATGCTCTTACTGTTTTATTAACTCTAAAATAACATAGAACAAAAATACACGTGGTTGTTTTAGTTGATATGATAAAAATCGATTGTTCCCTGGGGTGCCTTGGGGGTACAGAAGGAAAGGTCAAAGATAAAGATGAGTAAAAGGTCAACGGCGCGGGTTAACCCCGAGCTCCACCTTCTTACTTTTCTCCTATTTCTTCCTGATCTTTCCTTCTCCCGTAACCGTCTTCACTTCCGTTTCATATTTTCTAGTTTAATTATAAAAATTAATCATAAAAAAAAAAATCTCAATCATCATTTTTTTTATATTTAAATTCATGACAGCAATTTACATTATGATGAATTGCGATTGGGAACAAAAATGATTTTATCAGATGTAAATAAAATATTAACGATAAAAATACACGAATAAATATCGATTGATTTTAAATATAGAAAATGGAAATGATTTGTAAAAATTTTTCCATCGTTTTAGATATAACACAAACAAATAATATAAATTATTTAAATTGTTTTTTTTTTTTTAATTGCCTTTACATTATTTTTTTCGTTTCAAGTGAGACGATGAGTCAGTATCTATATAATACCGCATTGACTTTTTATTGAGAAGTTGCAGTAGCCAAGAAAGTGTGCAATACAATCGATTGTCGTCCAGAAAGGACATTTTTATGAAATAATTCCATTGAAAGCTAAATATATTGATTTTTAAAAATTACCTTTTTTATGATTTATATAAAAGAAAAAATGATTATTTTGATGGTATTGATAAATGGCCGTCAAAAATTATGATAAAGCAAACAAAATATTTTTAAAAGGGTGCGCAGGCTTTCCTTACAGACGTTTAAAAAATTAAATGGACGTTCGTATAGTTACATTAGAAATTTTTCCAATATTTTCATGGAGAGTTTAATGAAAATAAGTTATTGTATTTGTTAGATGTATTTAATAGTTGTTCTACTTACATGTTTATTGATAAATTGTGAGAAGCTAAAACTTGTTGTAAATTATAACGTTATAATCTTTCACTAATTTTCTTTTCTGACGTTCTCACGTAAGATTCGACGCGACTGCCGATGACTGGGTTGGTGGCCGGTATTGATAAATTTTCCGGCTGTTGTCGAGTATCGAATCCTATATAACGCGATATCACATCAAACGATTACTCGAATATTTTTAACAATATCAAATCTACTCTTACAAAGTCTTCTGAAAGACCGAATTTTCCAAGTTTTCGTTCTTTATTGAATAATTATTCATTAATTATTTGAATTTATTTAGTTATTAGTGACAGATTTTGATAATTAAGCTGATAAATAATAATTTCTGTTTCAATAATCGAATAGATTATTAACAATCGAATATTTTCGAGAATCGAGAGACTTACTCTAATAGTGCGGTTGCGCCTTTTATTTGCGCTTGCGTTTTAAAACCAGTCAATAATTACAGATCCGCCCCTTTCTCATTATTTTATTCTAGATTCTGTAACACCCTTGTGAAGAAAATCTTTCACTCAATTTTATTACATTTGATCTTTTTCTGATTAATATTTTGCTTCGAATTGGAGTGCTCGTAATCGACAAGTGTTGACGGTTAATTACATTTATTTTGTAATGGTTTTAACGATAAATATTCATTCTTCATCAACAATGATTTATTCAAAGAGTAAGTTATAATTATAATTATTTTTTCTACTTATTTAAATTAATCTTATTCCATTTTAATTGTATATATTTTCTTTCATTTTTATCTGTCTTATTTTACATGGTTTTATTTTATACAAATTATAGATGTTTCAATTCAATTATTTAAACGCCAATTTAATTTTTTAAAATCCAATATTTCTAACATTTAAAATATTGGTTCTAAAGAAATTAAATGTTTCTGTATATAATTAATTATTATTTTACATTTATCATAATTAAAACTGGAATTATATTAATATAAATTAAATTATTGTCATTTAAATTTGAATCGATTCAAATAAAAAATTACAAGCTGCCGACGTTTGATAAAAAAGATGGTATACGATAAAACAGTTTCATTAGTCGGTAAAAAAGAAATGGCTCGAAATTTAAATTCAACAAGTAACAACAAACATTTCTTTATTTTCCTTTATAATAGCAAAAGCTTTATTAATAAAGACACATCATCAAAATATACAAACATTAATTAACTGTTTACTTTCAATGATGATGTTGTTAGAGTAATTTTATTTACAATCATGCGATAAATAACAAATTTCCAGGATGTTTACTCCTACTATTTTTTATTATGACGTCATGGTCATTCGCCATCTTTAAATCATCAGTCCGTTATTCTCACCGCGACGTGTCGTATGAAAAGAACAACTATTTCAATATTTAACAGTTTGAGAAGAAACAATTATTATTTCATATATTAATATCTTTATTTAATTAACTGTGTTTATTTATTAGTTACGTAAGTATTGTAAACATTCTTTCGGTTAAAGATGCAGTATTTTTAAACATAAGTTCGAGCCATAAGTAGTATTTTTTTTTTAAAGTGAGTCAATTATAACGTCAGCAGCTGAATCACATGCAACTAATCATGAGAAATGAATTTTTGTTTTTTAAACTATTATTTTAAATAAGAAAAATTTCATTTAAAAAAAACTAATTACTTATTGTACTTTGAAAACTTACGTAAAATTGTTAAGAAGGTTATGGGCGTGTACATATAATTAAACAAGTTTTTAAATTAACTTGCAGGACTATGGACGGTGGCGGTTACTCTGGTGATGATGATTTGGGTGGTAGAACATCACAGCCGACAATTTCATCAAAAAAGCTACAACAAACTCAAGCAAAAGTTAATGAAGTTGTTGATATTATGAAAGTAAATGTTGAAAAAGTATTAGAAAGAGATCAGAAATTGTCAGAACTTGATAACCGTGCTGACGCTTTGCAACAGGGGGCAGCACAATTTGAGCAACAAGCTGGAAAATTAAAAAGAAAATATTGGTGGAAAAACTTAAAAATGATGATTATTATTGGGATCATTTGTACTATTATTTTGATCATAATTATAGGTAATATACCTTATTTCTATTTTTAATATTAACACACATTAACTAACACTAGTTAAACATGACTAAGAATCAAAATCAAGTATCATTACTTAGAAATCAATTTTGTTGAAACCTAATTACTGGGTTTTATACTTTTTATTAATGATAATTTAATAATTATTAGTATTTTTTTGTTGCTGTTTTACTGTGAAAAACAAGTACGTTGTTGATGTTTAACATTGTTACTAACGATTATTTAACTGATGTTTTTATTACAATATTTATATATAATATTCTCAAAGTTTTATTCAATTTGATTGATAATGAGTAATAATAGTTTTTATTAATTTTTAATTGTATGTAATACATTGTTCAAGGTTTTTAGTAAATTCGTTCATTTATACAACATTAGACATAAATTGTCTTTACTTTGTAGTAAATTTAATAGAACATACAGTTTTTATTTATTTTTTTATTTTATTTAATTTCGATATGTTTTATGTAGAAAAGTAATTATATTATTGACAAATTAATGTATTAAGATTGAGCGATTATTTTTTTTTAAAAATACGTATCACATTCACAATAAGAATAATCAATCAATATCAAAAAAGAATTGTTAGAAGAAATTGAGCATGAAAACTCTACCTATTAAAATTGTGAATAATTTTTTCTATTCAGCAATTTAATATCACAGTAAAACCGCAATGCTTCTAATTTACACTTATCAAATTTCTATTACCGTGTAGTCGTGAGAATTGTTATCGATTAAAAAAATGTAATGCATAGTTTGTAACCACAAAAAAATATTTCTGTTATAGCATCTGTAATTCCAAGTTCTGAAGCATCTCCAACACCACCACCCAAAGGAAATTAAGAAGGAAATGTTATTTTATTCATCAATCAAATCTCATTTATAATTTAGAAAGTAAAAGAAATCAAACGAATTCATTTTTAATTGAACGAGTATAAAAAGTGATGCATATATGTATTTAAAAATATTATCTTGAAGTCAAGAAATGAATCTACTAGTGTCTAGAAGTAAATTGGGGAAAAAGGAGTATTTCATGGAATTAAAAGATTATGATCATAAAAATGTCCAAGCACAAGTAATTATTTAATGTAAAATGGAGCGTGTTTAATGGTATTTTTACATTTTATTGTTATACGTCAATCATTTAATAATGATTTAATGATTGTATTTAATACTAATAATAATATCCAATTAATTAATATTATTAATTAATATATATACATTTTAACAAATGTTTATAATTGTCTATTAATACATTTTCTATTTTTGAAAAATTAAATTGTCATTTTCAGTTTCATTCACATTCATAAAATTCTTCTCTTATCTTTTTTTTTTATTCATTACAATAATAGTTCAATTATCATATGAATTGTTATATTATCTGATCAGATAATTTGTCAACATCAATATAAACAAAAAAATGTGACCGAAATTATATATCATCATCATAAGTTGATAGTAGTAGTGCTTACTTAATTTTTTTATTGTTCATTTGTTTGGAAATCTTAGCCATCTTAGTCCATCAAGTGAGTAATTTAATTAGAAGTGTCATATACGTTAATTGATGGTGATAGAATTAATCATGATTGACAGAGATTTTTCTGTTAATGAAAAATTGTTACTTAATACTTGAATAATTCAAATGAATTGTTATTTAACTATGTAACTATTGCTATCTCAAATTACCAATTGATTTGGAAAAAAAAACGAATCATATAATGAAAACAAAGAATTAAGACAAAAATGTGTTATTTCACACATTGTTGTTGAAATAACCTTTGATACTTATGAAGTGATGAAGAACAGTGTTACATTATTCTCAGAATGTTTTGAATTATTTCAAAAAAAAAAAGAAAAAAATGTAAGTCACATGAGTGATTGTGCAGAATGTTTGAATGAAAAGACCTAGTAAAAATAGTTTAGAATAGTATTTTTATTTACATATAATGGTGATGAGGAAAAATAAGATCGGAGTAAAGAATGATGATGATAATGATGATGGTGATGATAATGGGAAGGGAGGGTAAGAGGATTAAGGAAATGAATAGTATCAAGTAGTTGAAAGAGTTTTCAATATTCAAGTAAACTACTAAAGGAATCACAGTTTACCTATCAGTTGACTCACGACCGTTACAGTGAGCAGACGTCGACGTACGTCTCGACGCTTTGCGCGTCGTCGTAAACAATTTATTATTATCATTAATAGTTTAATTATTAAATTTAAAAATAAATTAATTATTGGTCGAGTTAATTAATTAATACTTCAATCAACTGTGATATAGTATCAATAAATAAAATAAAAAATATCTTGAAATGAATATTTTATGTTTTTAACGAAATAATTTCTAGTAAATGTAGAAGAAATTTTGCTTTGATAAAATAATTTTACAACTCTATATCGATAAGTTGACATTTTTTATTAATAGCTTCGGCCTACTTTTTTGGTTTATTGTGCGATTGGTAATATAAGTGTGACATGATAGATAATTTAGTGATTTCGAAGTGATTAATACAAGAATCAAAATAAAGTATTAATCGTAAGTCTTCTCATTTATGTGTTCATGTATAAGTGTTTGATAAAAATATTTTTCTTTTTTATTTAGTTTCATTTACATATGTATTATAATGAATATACATGTCGTCAGATAATTTTAATATCACTATTTGATTGTTGAGTAATTACCAAAATTATTGTTTCATTAAAATCAGAGAATGGTCTGAAAATTTTTGTTATCAAACTGGTAATATTTTATGAATGAAATAATTAAATTCATGGATTTTTCTTATTGATGAATGAATGAATTTTTAGCTAACGTAGTCGGCAAACTATTTACTATAGTAGACGCAAGCAGTGAGAATTGTCAAAAGATATTTTTATAAGATAATTTCTTAAGAATTTCAAGTCATTTTAAATGTCCAAAAATTAAATAGTAAATTCAAGAAAAAAAAAATGGCACCAATGGATTATGAAAAATCGGATCACAACAATTTTGGTTGGGGGTATCAAAATACTTTGGTAAGTCACAAAATAACGCTATTTAATTTTTTTTTGTTAATAAATCTAGTCGGCAGGTTTAAAATTGTTCTGTAAAAAGTGAAAATTCAAAAATTGTCAATAATAATGTATAAATTGTATAATTTTTAAAATGTTCCATATTTTCATTACTCAATTAATCTGAATCACTTTCACTTTAGAAAGATTCTTATTGAAGAAAAAAGATAAAATAAACATCCAGGTAAAAGTAATAAATTATAATAATCAAGTTCTGTAATTGACATATCGACTGTGAATATTTGATCATAAATTAAAATTCTTATCTCAAAAAATTGAAGAGTAAATTTTGCACATAAAATACTCACGTATATTTTTTAATGCCGGATGCTAAGAACGAGAGAATAAGATAACGAACTGAAAAAAAAAATTTTTATCATCATACGATATAGTTATTGTGTATCCTTATAAAAAGATACGAATGACATAATATTCTACGTTAGCTTTAGGTGTCATCTAGAATTTTCTCACTAAGACTATACAAATGTTAATAAAATATTTCATTATCTTTTAATAAATATTAATGTCTTCATTTATAATTCATTATTATTCGATGACAACAATCTAACGAAATAATCGTAAATACCAGTTAGAAAGTGTAAATATTATTGTATTTTTATTGACCATAAAAGAATCATAATTTGATTGTAAAGAAGACATGTTAATTGATCACGGCAAATTGTCACTTACGTTTAAGACGCTAGACTTTAGTCCTTCAATATCGACCACACGTTTCCGCCACGTGTGTACTAATGACGCAATTCTGTTATCATCGATTAGTGTTAGCGATTTAACATCTATTCATCCGATTTGAATAGCCCATCTTCAATATTTAATCAAAAAAATTAATGCTCAATCATTAAACATTGGATAACTAGTTTTAAGAGTTATGATGTATTCGTTAATTTGTGAGTAACTAAAAAAGGACAATGATACAATAATTATTTTTGGTGATGTTTATTGCAAAAATAATTTTTCAAATATGTCGGTAAGGTCAAAAAAATCACGATAAATTAGTGGATATCGGTAAAAAGTTCAGGGATTTCAAATATTTAAAGTTCGCGCGCTCCAAATAGACTCTTGGCCATGAGAGGTGTTGCGTATAAATCAAGATGCGACGTAATACAATATTTAAGTTGATAATTGCATTTAGAACACGAGATAATAATTACGTCTACCAAAATCAGTTGGTAGTTGGGTGTGACAGGACATGTATAACATTTACTCTTATTGGAATCCCATATTCTTTCCCGCTCGTTTTTCCAGTGACCTTGAAAATCCCCACTTAGTTAATTTTATTAATTTTCGTGAGTTCTACTAGAAGTGAACGTATTTTATTGGATAGAAAAGCCTTCAAAGAATTTTCTAACGGTTTATGCATCATTTCTTTAGTGAAGTTCGATAACAGTTGACTTAACTGTAGTGAATATATTTTCTTCTTACAAATTTGTTTAGTTATCCGTGGACGCGTGTGAAGTTTAAGAGAAAAGTTGAAAAAAAATATTATGGCGTCGATAATGAGCTGTCAATTATTATTTAAAAAATCAACAAGTATTACAAGACTATTTAGCATTTCAAATGGAATGCCTACAAGTAGTGGAAGTATAATTGGACAATCTCAAGCAGTCGATGATCTTGTCGTACCAAAGCAAGAGGTCATCCGGTTTATCGGTGACTGCATGCACAAAGTTGGCGCCACTGCTGAAGATGCTAACGTGGTGGCACATCATTTGATGACTGCAGATTACAGAGGCCATTTCAGCCATGGGATGAACCGGCTCCCAATGTATGTCAGTGACATTGAAAAAAAATTAACAGATCCTCATGCAAAACCAGTCATCATTACCGATTTCCAGGTTATTTTTCTTATTATCTCTATCTTTGATCGGTTTCCTCAATTTTTGACTAATCAACTCATTTTTCGTTAGGCGATAGCTCTAGTAGATGGTCAAAATGGCCTCGGACAAGTTATTGGTAAATTTTCTATGGAATTAGCCATCCAAAAAGCACAAAAATTTGGAATAGGTATGGTTTCAACTCGTGGATCTAATCATTATGGTATCTGTGGATATTATACGTTCATGGCAATGGAAAAAAATCTTATTGGATTCAGCTGTACCAATTCCAGTCCATTAATGGTACCAACACGAGCTACTAAAGCAGCTCTAGGAACTAATCCACTTTCAATTGGTATGAAAACATCCAATGATCAATTTGTACTTGACATGGCAACGACTGCCGTTGCATTAGGAAAAATTGAAGTAGCTAACAATAAGGGAATTGATATTCCACGAGGATGGGGTTTAGGCAAAGATGGACAAATAACGACTAATGCTAAAGAAGCCTTGGAATCTGCTAAACTCATGCCACTTGGAGGAGCTGAAGAACATTCAGGATTCAAAGGCTATGGTCTTGGAGTTATGGTGGAATTACTGTGTGGTATTTTGAGTGGCAGTAATTACGGTCCAAATATCAGAAAATGGAATGAAAGCAGCGAAACTGCCAATATTGGACATTGTTTTATGGCTATTAATCCACAAGCTTTTGGACCAGGGTCTCAGGAAAGATTAAGTCATCTTCTGTGCCAATTACGGAATCTTCCAACTGCTGGTAAAGAGAAAGTTATGGTTGCTGGTGATTTTGAAAGAGAATCAATGAAAAAAGTTGATACACAAGGTGGACTTGAGTATCATCCAAATCAGATAAAAATCTGTAATAATCTTGCTGAGCACTTAGGGACACAAAAATTGAAGTTAGATAAAAAAAGAAAAGTCTGAATAAAATAATTGAGTATGTATTTAGTTTTTTTTTATTATAAAATATTGTGTGACGCCATAAATAAAACGATCAATTTATTTTTCTCTAGATCATGCAATTTTTATTTTTGCATCAATTTCTTGCATATTAAAAAATTGTTCTTGATGTTTGCAAGTAATTTGATGATTTTATAATTCCACTTAACTTTTATTTTATCATTAACTTCTATGACGTAATAATCCTCAAATCATGATACAAAAAAAGGCCTTGAAACTTGGCTTATATATTTTACGATTAAAAAAGAATTATTGAAAATATTTATTCATTTATTTATTTATTTTGGAAGCCCTCATTTTATGCAAATTAATCAATCTGAATACTTGGAATTCAAGGTTACGTAAATCAAAAGATAATAAAAGAACTAATGAAGCCAAACACATTGCGAGCATATTTGATATTACTCAAGAAGTAGAAAAACAAGATAAAAAGAATGATCAGAATTTTCTTTTAATTAAAATCAAGAAAAAATAAATTAATTATTTATATGAATTTAATCAACAATAAATATAAACTATGCTAAAAAGCATGAATAATAACGAATGGATTCAGAGATAAATAGATGAAATTTTTTAATCTTTGAAGATGGTGTGAAGTGAGAAATTGAAGAGATCGGAAGTCCAATTATCGTCAGCGGAAAAGAAATAATAATGTAGTCATGTGACTCACATCAACTTTAATTCAATCTCCAATCCTGCCCTTTTCTCTTCTTCAGAGGGTCATAGAACCTGTGGGACTTCCGTTTTATTCCGTCTTCCAATCAATTCAATTATTTATATAGAGATTTTCTTAAATTAGTCAGCAAATTAACATTGAAAGTATCATGATTTGCTATAATCGAGCGCGAAATTTGATTTTTAAATTTACACTAATAATATTGTTAACTTTTTCTTCTGTGACTAGCACCGCTATCGTTGTTTTTTCATGTTCAATAAACTAATATTAGAGATGATAATCAAAAGTATATACAAGTTGTAGAGTAAAAAAATGTATTATTTCGCACTGCCGAGTTGTTAAGTTAGTAGTCAGTCATAATTGTTGCTTCTACGAAAGAAAATCTTTTTTTTTTACTTAAGACGAAATAAGGAAAACGATGGCACAATTTTGTTGTTTTTATTCTAAGAACGATGAGGTAAGTTATTAAAATATTAAAAAATAATTGAAAGCATGAGGATAAAAGTGAGATAAATAATAAATCTCCGCGAGACCCTCTTAAATATAAGTTGAGAAGTGTGTAGACTTGATCATGAGGAGGTCATTTTGACCAATGATAAAGAAGATAACTCGTGACTTTGAGCTCCGAGAAGCTTCCTACGAGATCCCTTCCCCTTACTTTTAGTGAGGGAAGTAACCCATTACGGTATGACTTTGTACAGTCTGCACAATTCAAACATTTCATTTTTGTTTTATCTAGTGTTTTTATATTTTTTGATTCTTATATCATCTAAATCACCCGTAAGATTAGATAAAAATTATGGCATTAAATATTCTGGAGATAATTGATGACATAGTTACAGGTATGGTACCACTATCATTAGCCATTTTTTCTTTTCATGTGTTCTTCACTCCTTCTCTATTCGTATATACTAGTGTGAGTTTAATGAGTTTGTAAATTGAAGCAGTGGTGGCTCGCATAAGCTCAGTATTGTGACTCACAGTTCACCATTGACAATGGTGTCAAACGGCTATTTGTTGTTTTTATCAGATTTCCCATTTGAATAATAAAAAACTTCTTCATCACTTCAATTGCTTCATTAGTCTTCAAACGATGTGTGGATGAAGTTACACTTGGATAAGAGATAAAAATTAACTATGGCAAACCAAGTAGTGAAAAAAGAATCAGAAGATAATACCCATCATCGGCATCGTCATCATCATCCAGATACACATATGGATGCCAATGAAGAGGATGTCGATAAAGAATGGGAGGATTTTACTAGATTGATGGCTAGATTAAGGGAAAGTCGATCAAATCGACCAAACAGGTATCCAATAATCTGATCCACTTATCATTTGTCTGATTATTTGAATGAATCCTTAAATGAATGGTAATTATTTCTGATAGACCATCGCAAGCTTTCTATCCATGCCCACCACCTAAAGAAGATGACCAACCGGAGTTTGATCCTTTTGACTACATTAATACAATTGTAAGGAAATCTATTTATATTAATACTTTGCATGGTATTTTTAAATTGTACATTTACAACTGTAATATATTCATGCATGTTTATTTAAAATCAATAAATAATATGAAAATTATTTTGTTGTCATGAAAATTTTTCTGCATTTAAAATGTTAATTTATTATTAACAAAATTGGCGGGAAATAGTAATAGAATAAAGTTATTATAGTTTTGTATTATATGACCGAATTGTCTAGACGACTCTTTGATTCACCGCCAAATCACTAGCATTGTCACGCACTTGAACAAAGAGCAAAAATTAAATGTAACTAAAGCTCCACATGTGTCAGCAAACGTGACCTTGGGTGTACAGCTACAAGTCAAGTAGAAATGATGGCCTTGTTTATTTTGTAATTGTATCTTGATGTATTAGATACTATTATCATCAACGACAATACAATATGAAAATAGCTAAATTTCATGAAAGAAAAGCGTTACAGTGGTTGATATCTCAACGATTATGCGAGTGACGCGTATGTGTATTTGATAATAGCTCTTGGTCTTGTTATGCACATGACTCGTATGCGTGACCGGCATGAAGAAGTATGCTTGGCGTTATTCGCCTACGCATTCATACGCATCATTCACAAGTTCATTAAATTGTTGGATTTAAAAATTCTTTTTTTTCTTTTACTTATAATAGGTATAATAATTATTAATAGACAATGGCAAGCTAATTATGTAGGTCCAATCACTAAAATTAAAGTAGAACGATTGCCCAGTAGGACGTGGTCATTATTGACGTCAATAGAACCCTCGACACTTGCCTCGAATGAAATTAGAATTTTTTTTTAACATAAAATTGTTGAACTATTGGTAAAATGTTTTTGTTATTGTTTATATAAATTTTTAAAAGCTAAAGCTAATCATTCTATATCGGATTAAATCAATATTACTGGGGTTTTTAGTTATTTATAACTGTAGCTTCTTGACAAAGTTATAGCTTCCAATGTCGAGGTTGCCAAATGATCAAAAGCCAGCATTTCTACCCAGTTAAAAGTGGGATTTCTTCCCAGACGGTTTGATCTGTCTAGTGGGTGAGAAATAAAATAATGGAAATTATTCATGTCAATGAATTTTTTGTGACTAAACAATACAATTTATTGTTCGATATATCATTATTACTGGTGGCAATGATCAAACAGAACTCATAAAGATACCATGTTGAAAAATGTGATACATTGAATGATGTGATTTAATTTTACCTGTGTCTCAAATCAACCAATGAATGATTGTTCAACGACCATGTTTGCTAAACAATAGGTAGAAACACCGATAAAGTTTTTGCAGCAGCTACAATCTAAAAATAATAATTGCTGACTGTTGCCAAATTTCGACAAATCCGAATGTCGAGACTACCAAATCGTTTCAGTTAACGGTTGACTATCTTCACAAGCATCTCAATATATCTTTGGAAAGTTTCTCAATTTGTCTCATTACTTTATCATCATCATTATTTATGTTTTTTAATTATTTTCATTCATAAACCATGAATTCCTCAGTAACTTGAACGTTTAATTAGTGAGTTAAAAATACGGAATAATTGATAGACCAAACTTCTTATCTCATATGCCAGCCAGTGTCCTGAACAGGGCTTACTTTGTCTGCAATGATGAATACGTTGTAAGTTTAAGCTGTCATGTCATTATTTTTCATTTTTTCGCTTTTGAAATGACTTTTTTTTGTCTTCCTGTATTTTCCCGCCTTGCCTTAATGAATTCTGTAGTTTGGATCCAATGATTGTTATTAGGTGAGTTTAAACCTGCCGTGAATTTGATTTATTAACCAAAATTAATATTCAAGTTATCATAAAAAATATTCTAATTTAATTTTGAAATTAATTTCTTAGATGTATGGTCGTTACACCAAAGATTTGGGTGAATTTGCTAAAGAAGAGGCACGAAGACTCAAAGTACACGATAAGGCTAGAAGGAAACTGGATAAAGTACGTGCCGAAGAATTACGAAAATCAAGAAGAGGTCCATTATGTCGAAAAGCTTTAGCATTACTTGCATTTATTTGGAAACATACTGGAGCAAGGCTTGGAGAAGACTGGGTCTTTTTAGCACTTCTAGGAATCATAATGGCATTGATTAGCTACGCGATGGATCGTGGAATTTCTATGTGTAATAATGGTCAGTTTAATAAAAAGAAAATAGTGGACACTACAAAAATTAAAACCACTCTAGCTAATTACCATTTTTTCGTTCTATTTTCGTAGCCAGAATATGGCTTTATCAAGATTTAACTTCGCATCCGGCTCTTCAATATTTGGCGTGGGTGTCACTTCCAGTATGTTTAATTCTCTTCAGTGCTGGATTTGTCCATATCGTGGCACCGCAAAGTATTGGCTCTGGGATTCCTGAAATGAAAACAATCCTTCGTGGAGTAGCACTGAAAGAATATTTAACATTTCGGACATTAGTAGCCAAAGTAATTGGATTAACAGCAACACTAGGATCAGGATTACCTCTAGGGAAAGAAGGTCCATTTGTCCATATTGCCAGTATTGTGGCAACCCTTTTATCAAAATTAGTCACAAGTTTTCAAGGAATTTACGAAAATGAAAGCAGAAATTGTGAAATGCTTGCTGCTGCCTGTGCTGTTGGAGTAGCATCATGTTTTGCAGCACCAATTGGAGGAGTTTTATTTAGTATTGAAGTAACGACAGTCTATTTCGCAGTTCGAAATTATTGGAGAGGATTTTTTGCTGCTGTTTGTGGTGCTACCATGTTCCGACTTTTAGCTATCTGGTTTCAGAGGGAAGAAACAATTACAGCAATGTTTGCAACAAATTTTACAATGGATTTTCCATTTGATCCTCAAGAACTTTTTATTTTTGCTTTAATTGGTGTAGGCAGTGGACTTGGAGGTGCTTTTTATGTTTGGCTTCATCGTCAATATGTCATATTCATGAGGAAAAATAAAAGCATGAATTTATTCTTACAAAAAAACCGTTTTCTCTATCCGGGAATTGTATCTCTACTGGTAGCATCAGTTTCTTTCCCTCTTGGACTTGGTCAATTTATGGCCGGAGAATTAAATACTCATAATCAAGTTCATGGTCTTTTTACCAATTTTACTTGGACAAAACAACGACTTAGTGTTGAAGAGATGAGTGTCGTTAAACATTGGACAACACCTTATTCCGATGTATTTGTTGGTCTATTTGGTTATGTTCTTTTTACATTCATATTTTCTATTATTTGTTCTACTGTCCCAGTACCATCGGGAATATTCATTCCAGTTTTTAAAATTGGTGCAGCTCTTGGAAGAGCTGTAGGAGAAGCCATGGCTCTTTGGTTTCCAAATGGTGTTCGTTATGGTGGAATCATCACTCCTATCACTCCAGGTAAGATTTCTCAACAGAATGATTTATGTGGTAAACAAGAAAAAAAAATTTTGAAATGTTTAATTTTGGAATTTCTAGGGGGTTATGCAACTGTTGGTGCTGCTGCGTTTTCAGCCGGTGTCACCCATACTATTTCCGTGAGCGTCATAATTTTTGAAATGACAGGGCAAATCACTCATATTGTTCCCATTATGATTGCTGTGCTAATTAGTAATGCTATTGCTGCATTACTTCAACCCAGCATCTACGACAGTATTATTCTTATTAAAAAGCTGCCATATCTGCCTGATTTATTACCGTCTAGCTCTGGTAAATATAATTATTGTTTATTTGTATGATAATTTATTCACTAACACTCATTTTTCACTTGTTAACCTAATGTGTTGTTACTGTAGCTGTCATTTTTAACTTTAAATGAGGATCTTGTTGGTAAGATATTAAAATATGTGATCTCAGTTAACAAAAATAACGTATGAATAAATTTTTTTATTTTTAAAATATAACTTAATATTGTTTGATTCTGAAATTTTTTAGTTTTATTTCTTCATTAAAAAATATTTACTTTCTTATTTTAGGAATGTACAATGTTTATGTAGAAGACTTTATGGTGCGAGATGTTAAATATATTTATCACGGAATAACATATCAGAAGTTGAAAGAAACTTTAAAAGAGAATCGTAAATTACGTGGTTTTCCACTTGTTGATAATCCAGAGTCTATGATTCTATTAGGCTCTATCCAGAGATTAGAACTGATCAAGCTCATTGAGAAACAAATTGGTCGAGAACGAAGGCTTCAGGTAATTATTTTTATCAATTATTATTATATTAAATTACCTGACACTCTGTAAAATTGAATTACATGATATAAATAATTTAGGTAGCACAAAAACTTCAAAAAGAAGCTGAAGAACGAGCAAAAGAAGCAATGGAACGTCAAATGCGTGAACAGGAGAGAACACGACGACCATCAAGATTTGAAGTCATTCCAGCGCCAGATATTTTAAAAATGCAACGTCAAAGTGCTAGTGATTTAACAATGGCAGGAAATGGACCTGATCATCATACTTATCATACTCCATGTTTTGGGACCCAACCAAAAAAATCAATTCTCAAAAAAACTAATTCATTCACACTCAAAGGATTTAGTCCACTAGTTAGTCCTGCTATGACTCCATATACAACAGTAACTGGAGCAGAAAGCAGAATCCGATTGGCATTTGAGGCCATTTTTAAAAAGTCTGCAACTCTTCAAGATGTCGATCCTGATCCTGAAGTTGGGTCTGTTAATAACACGAGGCATGATAGTACTGAAGCTAATGTTACTGCTCACACACCGATGTTAGCACCTAGCCCTGCAACTTCCAAGAAAGTTCAATTGGTAAATTTTATTTTAATTATCAGCTTAAAAATAATAATATTATTTTGTAATAACAATTCTTGACTTTGTAGCCAAGAGAAAGAGTTATTGACATGTCACCAGAAGATCAAAAAAGGTGGGAAGAAAGTGAAATGGCTCTTGAAGTTGATTTTTCACGTTGTCATATCGATCCAGCTCCATTTCAATTAGTCGAGCGAACTTCATTGCTTAAAGTACATAGTTTATTCAGTATGGTGGGTGTTAATCATGCTTATGTGACAGCAATTGGAAGATTAGTTGGTGTAGTAGCGCTAAAAGAGGTAAAAAAATTTAGTTAAATTAATATTTCTTATTATTCATACTTAATGCTTATCAGTATTTATTTTTTCAACTCTTCAGTTACGAAAAGCTATCGAAGATGCAAACTCAGGAATTTTACCCGCACATTTAGAAGGAAATCCTACGACGTCCGTTTCAAGTCTTACAACAAAGAGCGATAATGATTCAGAAGTCAAAGAAATAGATAAATTAAATTCAATAGATGTTATTACTGACGATGAGCAGAAGGTTGTTGATAATAAGGTTTAAAGAAAAGAATCGAAGCAAAATTACAAAAAAGAGTAAAAATTTTTAAAATTAAAAAAAAAAGAATGTTTTAATGAATGAATCAATAATTGTGATAGTCTCGTCAATCTTCTGACGTGGCCTCAAGTACGTGTAACAGAATTTTGAATTTGATGTTATTTTAATTTGTAATTTTAATCCCATTTTTTTATTGAAAAAAAAAATTAGATAATCAAGTAGAGTTAATGCGGCAGGATCCGTAGATAATATATTTATTTTTATTAATGATGACTTTTTTTGATGAAGAAATTTTATTATCACATCATCAATTTTATATATAATTTTAATTATACGAATTGAGCAATACCGAATTATTTGAATAATAATAAAAATATAGGAATAAAGTCATTAGAATAATTATGAACAAGATAAATAATTAAATAAAAATTACATTATCGTAATTTTTTATTTTGTTACAAAGGTTGTGCCAATAATATTTTCATAAGATATTTACAATGAAATTGATAGAAATTATTAATACAAATGAATGTTAATAATTATAAATATTATTATGATATTAGGGATAATATTTTAATCAATTAAAACGATATTTTTACATTCCAACTGAAATATATTGTCATAATCGACAAAACACTATGAAAGAAGTTCGATAATGATGTTATTATCATTACTTATAATGTTAGAAAGAAATAATTTCCTAAGTAGGTAGTGGAATAATTGAAAAGTGTATGACTAATTAGTAATACTGAGGTACAAAATTAGTAATGAAAATTGTAATATATTAATAGATAATTTTATTCTATGCTTGTAAATAATGTATAAACATAAAAACAAATCTATATTCAAAAGAAAAAAAAAACACTCAAAAACTGAAAAAGACATTAAAAATAATTTATTTTATATAAATAATATTCAACTTATACTTCTTTCAAGAGTAAACCAACCATGTAAACATTTAGGAACTGGTCCAGGTGTTGAAAATATTGATCGACCAATTTCTTTCATCGTTTTGGCGTCAATTATCAATAATGTTATATCAGTTTCATTACTTTCACCAAAAATTGCTGCACTTAAAATTACACCATCATCTTCATCCTACAAGATTCACGGTTAGGTAATTAATTTATGTTTAAATAATTTTACCATTAAATAAATTATTGATATTTACTGTTGCTCCAGGTCGAGGTACGAATATCGGTTCACTTGGATACAAACCATCCTGTTTCCACGTGGTTTTTGTTTTTGTAGCTGTATCAACTTTGATAAGCTGAAACAGTAAATCGATTGTCATTTGATTGAATTTCTTTCAATTAACCAGAAACAAAAACATCAAAATATCTTACTGTTCCTGGATTATCAAGATCTACATCACTCGATATCGCATAAAAATATCGATATTCTTTACCAAGACACCTGTCATAATTAAACCTCGGTGTTTCACATCCTAAATCACAAATCAATTCCGGTTGAACAAATATCTTTCCACATTTTAAACGGTAAGCTGAAGCTTTCGGCTCTAAAATAGTATTTTTGATATTTTTTTCATAATTATCATGATTAATTATTTCAATATCAGTTCTTTGATGGACTGTATTTATTTGAATTAAATTCTCATCAGCTGAAATATTATCTTTTATGTCACCAATCGGTAGAATAAATCTGAGTGGTCGACCTCGAAATAATTTAGAATAATCTGGATTTTTGTGCATATTTTTCATTTCATCCACATACATACAGTTAAGCATCTTTGCATCTCTATAGCAACAAATGTCGATAACGACATAATTTTTGTCAAGAGTCTCGAATTGATTGATAATATGGAGAAAGAAAAATGTATCAGCTATAAATGATTTCAATAATTTACCATTACTTCTTGATATCACATGGATTAAAGTCTAAAATTAATTTAAAACTAATAATTAGTTATTCAGTAATCAATTAATAAATATCCGATAGAATAGATAATTATGATATTACACTTTCATTCTCATGCCATTTTAAACAGGAGTTTAAAGGATCATTGTTCAAATGACTTTTAACCATAGTAGCCAATGAAACAGCTAATGGTTGTTCAACAATGATATAAAAGTTATCAGTTATCCCAAAAGTGTGCATATATGAAGGATTCAACATCCATCTCACAGGAAGAGTAGCAACTATTTTTGCTTGTTCAAACATTGATCGCTGATCATCTATAATAATTAAAAAACTTTCTATAAGTAAGAACAATAATTATTTTTGTTAGTAAAAATTTCATTGATTTTATTACCTTTCTTGCAAGGAAACTGTACAACACTGTAAGCAGGTCCTTTAGAAGTAATGCTCATGCCAACATTAAAAACTGAACCATCTTCCATAACATGAGGGTGTGAGGTATGATTAACTATTCCAACATACTTGGAGATGTTAACTTTAGACTTGGTTTCTAATGTTTCAGGATCGATGCGGTGGATCACAGGATATTCAGTAAAAGTATAAAATTCATCATCAAAAGGATAAACGGATATCATGGAATTATCTGAGGCATTATCAGCAGGGTTAAAGATAGCAGCGATTCTTGAAATAATGTAAGTTATTATTAGTATCTTATAAGTAATTTAAAATAATTATTATTAATTGAATATTGAAATTAATTCATGCTTTTATTACCTATTAAAAATAGTTTGACATGGATCCGGAGCAGCACGGGTTCCAAACTCAGTTAAAACAATTCTCTTTGCTCGATGGTTTTTTTTATAGACATCTGTTTGTACAAATCTTCTCTGGTAAGTCACTTCTCCATTTTTTATATAAAATCTAATAATATTCACAATAAAACTTGTTATATGAATTTTTTTGATGATTGATATCTACAGTGCTTTTAAAAATTTGTTATTAATACTTATTTCTTTTTGCTTATCATTTTCCAATTGAAAATGTCAATTATTAATTCAGTTATATATAATTTGAACATTAACCAGATTTAAATTGATAGCACTGTAGATCATCAACACAAATATAAAGAACCTACTTATGTAGCAAAGCTGAACTATCAAACAAATGATCAAACTTATAATCTCCAACTTTAAGACTTCCTGGGCCATTTCTCAGAAGTGTTCCTTTTAACCATTTAGGAATTTCACCAGTAATTTGACCTTTTATTGGTACAATGACTTCCTCTTCACAAGATCTCATCCAAATAGATGAATCACACTTGGGCCAATAATTAATATCCGTAGAATTATCAACATCTCTACCATGATCTGGTGTCTCTTCTTCTTGAAAAGATTTTAAAGATGTCTGACGATTTAATTTGTCATTGAGATATTTATCAATAATATTAGAACGAACTGGTTTGAAGCTGTCTATTGATTGCGAATAAATTAATTTTCTTCGTGTCATAGCTCCAATCTTTATTAACACTTTAATCGCTGTCGTCTTCGACAGGTAACCTGTTTTCACCGTTAGCAGAAAGAAGTGGTTTTAAAATAGATGACAGTATTTGTAAAATCCGTTTTTTTGAATTAGATGGAGTTAAATCCATCGTATGTTTATTCAAGTAAATACGTTTGTAAAGTGAAAGCATTTCATGCTTGTGCTTGACCTTTAAATGGAAGCCGCTAATCCTCTTAAATGATATAGGAAGCCATACAATTGATATCATGGGAATTATATATCCACGTGATTCCATCCATGAACAAAATACACATGGTCATGTCACACGTGAATTATTAATTTATTGTTTTAAAAAAATAATAGTAGGTTAATATTATTAAAAGCAAAGGGGGATAAAATAAAACCTATGATGAAATTTTCAGTTTTATTTGATCATAATTATTTTTATTTTATTGTTTTATGGAATCATTAGTTTGTTAAATGTATTTTAAAGTTTCTTTAAATGAAAAAGAAATTGTAGATATTAATATTTACTCACTAAGTAGAGATGGTAGCTTCATAAAATAGCAGATAAGTATAGGAAACTACGAGTAAATCTACAACTGAGTATTTCTTAAGAATTGTAAGTATTTGGATGTTGTCCAAAATTATTTTAAGACAAACTTTGAAATATTAACTTTCAATTTTAGTTTTTTACTTAATTCTTTTAAGAGACCAGTCTAGTAATCAAGAACACAATTCATGTTTACTTATTTATTAAACATCGAAATTTGCTAACAAAGTTTACTAAGAAATGAATAATCAAATTAAAAAATATCAAATGTATATTCAAATTATACATTAGTTGCACGAAGTACGGCAAAAAATGAGTATGCAGTTTTTATGACCTGTTTAAATGATGAAACAAATATTCAATTGGGGAATTAATTATAAATATCATTTTTTCAATGAGTAAAAAGGTATAAAGAAATATTCTTACGTTGACATACGTTTCCATAGACATGACGAAAAATTTACCAGCTTTCATTTGGAACGGACGTATTCCTTGCACCAAAGAAATCTTCATAAGTGATTTAATGTGACGGTGTTTCAAGTACATCTCCCAACCACATGACCACAATCCATTAGATACACACTCACTCTAAAAATAAACAATTAATCTCTAGTATTTTGAACTACATTTGAAATTTATCTCATTGATTATCACCTGAAAAGTAAGCTCATTACCAAGCCAACACCATATCAATAGCTGTGATGCAGCTGAGCCAAAAAACAGCATAAATTTTATTGTCTCTGCCATATTTTCATGATCCTCATGATTTACAAGATAAAATTAATAAAATGATTATTCTAGTAAGCTCATTGAAGAATACATATTGATATTTTAAAGCCACGGTAAAAATTGTTTGACAAATAAGTAATTTACATGCTTTATGATGTAATTACACAAGATATCAAAAAATAGATTTGAATAAACAAAGTAAAATTAGAAAAGTTATCAAGATAATTATACTTTCTCGTTAACACAAGATTAAAAAACACAAAAAGAATATAAATTGATGGCAATAAAAAAATTGTTTGCATACCGTATACATTCTTACCATCACTAATTGAACAGAAGTAAGACAAATCATAAAACAATTTGTAGATATTTCTGTAAGCATAACAGTGTTGAAGATTGAATTCCATTCTGACATTAATTTGATAAGATATCGATGGTCATTGGAACAAATTGCAAGTTTAAATAAAAAATTATCATCATTTTCATAAATTGGTTCTTGTGAAGAGTATCCATCAATAATTGATTTGTTCGAAACATTACATTTTTGATAATTCATATTCAGAATAGTCAATTGAATAGTAATCCATCGAATCAACGAAAATATAGATTCGTCTGTCAATACGATCAATGCAAAAACGACATGAATCATAAAAACTTGAAGAATGATCGCATATTCATGATTGGGGGAAATTGTCGTGTCAAATGGGAATTCGCCTCTCACAAGTAAATCAGTTTCATTAAAATAAATCATCACGAGTACGCCCATGTCGAATAGGGTAATCATACTTCCGAAAGAGACATCAACAATAAATTCATGTAAAACATTTTTTTTTATTAACTCTCTGATGTTGGAATCTAGTTAAACGGCGATAATTAATAAGAAAAATTAATAAAAGTATTTTAAATCTTACCTTCTGATTGGCTAAGAGCATCAAGAGGTTTGAGAATTGCTTCAGTAAGATGAGCAATTCGGAGATGTTCTATTGCAAACTTATATGACTTAAACCCTACCATCAATGTTGAAGAAAGATATAAAATAATTTCCAAAGTAACTGGGATATTTCTTCTATTAATGACTATATCACCAATCAAAGTTGCTACATAAAAAGAAAAAAAAAATACAGCTAAAATATGATTAATAGTATAGAGGAATCTAGTACACAGTGGTGTTGATGACTCTGGAGCCCAAAATCCTAAAAATCTATAATTTAAAAAATTGATTAGTAAAATGTTCTTTATAACTTATTAGTTATTGTTATTTTATCAGAAATATTTATAAAAAGAGTAGATATGTTGTACCTCAGTCCAGAGATTTTAGTATTCAGGGCTTTACGGTGTGAAGAAGGTACTATTTTTTCCATTTATTTCTCTATAATACGAAAAAGTGTAGCAGTTAATAATTTATTCAGATCCTTTCCTACGGATGTTTCGATGTGAACTGTAATTTTCTACATTACACAAAAAAATTTTCCTCTCATTCTATTTATTTCTGTACAGAGGAAAATAAAGAAAAATCGCAAGCTGAGGTATTGTAAAAAATTATCCATCATTATTAGATAAAATATGTATCAATATATGTGAGAAAGTCTTATCATATACTTTGCAGAAAAACCCTTTCGTACTTAGTGCATCAGTGGTAGGGGTTTCATAAAATATGCATAAAGTACTTCCTTGCAACGCATTGAGTCTAACTTTAGTTACTTGCTGACTTTTGTACTGTGAACAATTTCTACTACATTGTATCTAGTAACTACCAAGTAACACTTTGTACACCATAATTGTGATCATTCATATTGAGTGTATTGTCTAAAATATATCTCAAAGCCTGAATACTAAAATTCATCACACCGTCAAAGAATGTATCCTCAAAAGTATTTGTAAATATTACAATATGATGATATGAAGAAAAATTTCACTTCAACTTACTGTGTTGAGGTACATCATTTTTTATTTTCTATGTGTGCCAAAATTAAATTTCGTATGGCATTTTGTCTACTATTCTCTCTTCTTTTCAACTGAAGTATAAATTTATTTACATTGGCTCAAATCCTCATTCAATTTATTACTTTAGAAAAAAAATGTAATGTTGAATACGTATGGGTAATAAGTAGTAAATTAAATATTCTTGAAGCGTCTCTCTAAACAACTGAATAGATGATAAAAAAACAAATAGATATTCATGATGTTTTAAAAGTGAAAAACTCTAGTCGTTTGATGCTGAAAGTAAGGCAAGGAATGAATATGCACTGCGTAGAACCTGTTAATAATTATGAATGATTATAAAAAAAGTCATTAATCTGATGAAACGAAATGAATTAAATTCATAGAATTTGGTATTACTGAAACGAATGTCTGCATGGTCATAACAAAAAATTTTCCAGCCTTGAGTTGTAATATAGTTTTGGTGTGGATCATGGACATAATCATCATTGACTTGATGTCTGAATTAAGACATGATTCCCAACCACATGACCATAAGCCCGAAGCCATTAATTCACTCTGAAAAATAATTATTAATAATATTATTTTTCTAGCGTAAGCGTGATATTCATTTAAAGATTTATTCAAAAAATATTTAGTAAATTTGGACCAAGTTGTTACATAATAATAGATTACCTGGCTTCTTAATAGTTTCATTAAATAATGAAATGCATAATACGAAAATATAAAAATGAGAATGGATTTACAATTATACCTGTGAAGTAAGTTCACTGCCTAACCAACACCAAATAAATAACTGACAAGACGCAGCTCCAAAGAAAAACATAAATTTGGCTGTATATGCTAAGTTACTTGTTCCCTCGCAACATAAAATATAAATGCATTATAATTCTTTTAATTTAATTTTAATTATCTAATAAAATGTTTAAAGATTCTAAAGTAAATGTGTTCAAAGTATGGTCTTACCATTGTGACTTGAAATGAACCAAGACAAATCATAAAACAATTGGTTGCAATTTCACAAAACATGGTCATATTGAAAATAGCATTCCACTCTGCAACTAGTTCAATTAAATATTGATGGTTTTGAAAATGGATTTTTAATAAATCAGTAAAGTTGTGCACACTGACAATAACTAAAGAATCGTCACTATTTTTTTCACTTTTACTGTAACTGGTATTACAGCAATTCTGGTAGTTGATGTTTAAAATAATGAACTGAACGGTAATCCATCTTATGGACGAAAAAATCAATTCATCTACCAGAAGTACAACTCCTAAATGAAGACTTGTCACCCACATGTGGTAGCTAAATATAATTTCATAAAGAGGTGAAATTGATGTATTAAATGGGAACCTTCCTGGCAAAGGCAGATTCTTTCCTTCTGTAAATATTACACAGGCTACAGAAATGTCAAAAATAAGAAAACAACATCCAAAAAAAATATCTAGTATTTTTTCTTGATGGAGATTCCGTTGAATTATATCCTGAATTTGAGTATCTGGAAAATATGTATTTAAAGAAGAAATATTGTTAACAAAAAAACAATTCATTGATTTAATATTTACCTGGTGATAATATGAGAATATCCAGTGGTTTATAGATCTTTTCAATCAGTTTATCAATCCGATCATGATCAAAAAAAAATTTATAAAATTTGCAAAGTAATGCAATCGCCGTAACAACATGTAAAGTACAATCAAATATAATAACATTACTATCCGTCAGAAAGATCTCAACTATTACAGTTGCGAGATATACAAAAAGCAGAACAATGTTGACAAAAACTCCAACATGAAAAAGGAGCTGCACGTATTTTGACTTTTCATTCCATAAACCAAATAATCTGCAATCAAAACAAAATTTTTTAACATTCATTCATTATTATTTTCAATTTTATTGAATTTTTAAAATATAAAAATTCTTTAAATCTTGTTAAAAATAAACTCTTTGTATTTTACCGGAGTCCATAGATCTTTACATCCATAGTTCTACGATGTATTGGAGGGGTTGAACCTTTCATGTCTGCTAAGGACTTGCGTACAAGGAATACTTATTTATTTAAAGCTCAGCATTACACTTACTTTCTCAAGCTATCATTTTCTTCTAGTGGTAAAAGTAAATATTTTCCTCTATTTTTTCTTGTATCTCTATTTTGAACATCACAGGAAAAATTAACTTATAGCTTACGTTTTTCTACTATTATTTTCTCTTGTTATTGAATTACAAATTTATTTGCAGTTGTTTAAATCCCATCTGATTTATTTTCGTAAGAAAAACTCTATCGAGCCAAACATGTATATGATAAGTGGTAAATAAAATATTTACCAGACGTTTTGTTACATTATATTTAACTAGACAGCGGTTAACTGGTGCTTTTTATTCTGTCAGCATTATTTTATTTCCGTGATAGTAGAATGTTGAATAATTTGCTGAATGTTTTTACATTTCAATTTCATTCTAACTATTCAAAAATCTTAATGCTAAATAGCAATACTCTGAAATAAAATAATTTACACTTATTTAGATATTGTTGAAATAAATTTATTTTTAACTATTTTTGTGAATTTTTCCAATCAATAGAAACCAGTTGAGTAAATATGTGATTATGGTTCATAATTGTAGTCGAACTGTATTTGTAAGTCGCACTTGAAGATTAATTTATTTAAAATATTAAAACGTATATGTGAATCTATTTTTTAAATCCAAATATCTAAGTTGTGGTAAAAAATAGATGTGGATATAAAAATTAAAGTTGAAAATATAAATCAATATTAAAAAACTATTAGTTTTTTTTCAATTATTAGGAGTATTTTAAAAAATAACAACAATTTGATGTAATTCATTGCTATCATATGCTATCAAGCATATTTTTAATAAATAACATTTGTCGTAATTGATTTTCATTACACGATGATTAGACTAAACACATTTTTTTATTAAGTAAAAAATTATTAATAAATGTTTTTATCTCCATGATTGATAAAAAATTAAATCTTGCTTATATAAACTTTGATGAATAGCTATACTAAAGGTCGTATACTTAGTACAATTATGAATTTATTTGAAATTCGTTATCAATATTCATTAAGCATAATAACAGTAAAAAAAAATATTAAAAAAATAAGTGTGTAATATAGTAACGATTGAGTGACCAAAAGAGATTACAGATTAAAAGAATCACATGACGAGTCACATGCCTGTTGTGACTGACAAAAGCACGTGAGGACTCATCGGAGTCTGATAACGATATTTTTCTTCTCTAATCGAACTTTGACCTTTTTAGTTGGTCATATTTTATTCATGAAGAAAAATAAGTCATCAATAACTAATACTAAAATGAGAATTACACTAATTGATATATTTTTTAACAAGTTTTTGCAACAATAAGGAAAATCCAATGAAAAAAGTTTATTTTTAAACATTGAAAATCTATTTCTTTATGCAAAAAGTGTTTTGGCCACAATTCATTTGCAAGTTATAAATATTTTAACATGTTTTTTTACATAACAATAATTTGAGCTGATTTATTTGGCACGTGCTTTAGAAATTGTCATTGAAAGTACAATTATTCTAATCTTGTGTATTATTCCAGGTGAAAGCTGTTAAAGATTAAGAATGACAATTGATTACGATTTCCAATTTTCTTACAGTTTCAAAGCTTTTTCTGCGAATTATTGATGATCATCAAATAGATAAGTTTATCTAAAATCAATTTCATATGATTTTTTGATAATATAACCTCAAAAATGTTGATATTTCAATCGATATCAATTAAAAGTTATCAATATTTTCCCAACATATTTTCTATTATCAAAGTGAAATATATAACTTACTAACACAGAATTTCTTGATTACAGAAAATGATTAAGTCATCTACATGTCAGAGTATTAGTAAAATAATAAGTAAAGGAAAACCATCATAAATAAACTGTCGCCGCGCAGTCTAGCCCTCAATACAGCCAATCAATTTCAATCTATTACTCAAGTTATTATTCAATATTGCAATTTATGAATGAGATAACGATGCATAGATGCGAAAATATTTCTTGAAATATTTAACAACATTGGAGGGGAACTAAGTGTAGGTATAAATTTCATTAATTCTAATAAAAATGATTGGCACGCGACTGTTCGAAACCTTCTCTCATCGTATGTATTTTATCTAATTGATTAATAATCTCCTCATCTTACGTAATTACTATCATCAGAGCTTGGTATTGTGACCTTTTACAAATTATCCTTTCCATCTGTGGCCTATTCTAGAATGTGATCTAACATGACTCATCATTTGAAACTATTTCCCACCGACAAAAATTTTAATTAATTACATCCAATTAAATTCCATCCCTAATAAGTCATTTTCTATTTTACTTTATTACTGTGATGTTGGTAGTTTTTTTATTTTTTTTTAAAATCACATGAATATAAATATATATGTTGCACACGTGTTATGCTTTTTTAAACAAATCCTTCGATCCTGGAACACGCAATAGTCACGAGACACCTCGTGAAAGTGTTGTAAGCAATACAACACGTGGTTGACAGTGATGCAATAAATGCTTTTAAAGAAAATAGCATAGAAAAAATAAATATTTCAATTGAGATTCTTTATTAGATAAAATGATCATTTTTATGAGATCCTGAGAAGAGAAATTTTGCGGATAAATTGTCATTTGAATATTATTAAGACATTGCTATTCATCATAATCAATTTATTCAAGATGTTGCAATTGGTCGTTGAAAAATAAAGATAATTTATTTCTATAAATTACAATAATTTATTTAGCAATAGAAATTACGACAATTAATTAAACAATAACAATAAAACAAGTCATACAGTTGAATATTTAATTAACTGAGTAGAAAATTTATTCATTTAAAGCAATTAAACTCATAATAATCATTTAATTAATAATTATAACATTATTTAATTTAGAATTTAATATTTCTGTTTAAAAAAAAAAAACAATTTTTTTTCTTTTTTAGATAACATAATAATTGAATAATTTCAGCTACATATTCACGATAAAAAACCATATCAATAATAAATAGACACTTCTTGAAAATTACTTTATCTTTTTATTAACAAAAAAAAATAAATTCTTAATGTAAATGAATAATTGTTATCACTGTTTTGTTGTTATCAGTAGTATTGTCACAATATCGATTAATAAAAATGTGCTATTAAATATAAATGGCCAAAAATAAACATGTTGATATCAGCGAAGGAAGAAAGAAAGAGATGTGATTAGAAAAAAAACTTTCAGTATAAAAAATACATGATAGGGGAACTATTTAATGGTCGTGCCTCGTGGTGAACATATAAGAGATACGCGTGCATTTACATCAGAGTTCAGTATTACGATAATTAATATACTATGTTGGTTAATTACAATCGAAATTACAGTACGTTCAGTGAAAATAACAAATTACCGTAAGTAACCGATGTTCAAGTATCAAAATTATTCAATGATTATTTTTAATTCAATAAGACATATTCTGCAACATATCAAAAGTAAAATTTACAGAGGGAGCTGCGTTATTTCCTTTGATGGATTATTGGCAAATAATAATTTATTATTGCATTAGTCATAATAAACAGTCTAATAAATAATATCCTTGTCACCCGGCATTGGCGTAAAATCCATCACGTTGCATTCACGTCTATACTGCGTGATGAGTGTATGCGTAAACAACTTTTATTTACCTACAACGCAACTATTATATCATTTATGAATTAGAATAATTCTTTATTATTTAAAATGCTACTGGAAAGATGTTTATTCCCAATAAATGACAATTTATTCACTCAACTTAATATCTCACAGCCAATCTTCAGCTTTTGTTTTTATATTTTCCAATACTTTTTGATTTAACTGCAAAAAAAGAAATATTTTACACATTAATTTTTTATCTTTAAATAATTACTTGATCAATAAAAAATAAATAAGATTACACCACCTTAGGAAACTAGGAGGATGATGATATTCAGAGCAAAATTATGACATGAGTTCGAAGATTGGAGCATCAGTTACCAGTTGTCTATGAAGTTTATTATCACAATGTACTTAAAAAGAATCTAATCAGACGTAATACCTGTCGATAAATTTTCTAATTATTTTTTATTAATTAATCCTTGTTTATTATCTCTGATTATATGAGTTATCAGCTATTAAAATCGTGTTAAAAATTAAATCTGCTATTAGATAATGATAAGTCCATTTTATACTTCTCATGATGAATACAAATTTCATAGAATCTTATTTTAATCTTCGGAAAATTTTTTTCCCTCGAATCAAATGAATATAAATCTAATAATACTGTGCTGATAAGGAGATTACAGTGTTAAGTGTGTTATGATTGTTATGAGAATAAATAATAAATAAAGTGGTTAAATTTAAATGAATTATTCGATGGATGTTCAATAAGTGCGCTATCTAAAGGTGAAAGCTTGAAGTTGGCAACGCCGAAACAGTTGAAATTCCCCCTCTACTCTAGGACTTTTATCATCTTTCTTCTTGCTAGAGGCAAAATACGTGCGTTTATGTATAAAACTCATGAGTTGCCAAGACACGAAACATTCGTATCGTAACGTGCAAACGTATCTTTCAACGTCAAATTCAACAAAAAATATCACTTTTTATTAAATTTAAAAACATTGACGTAATAAAAAAAAAATATATATATCATTACTTAAGTTTTTGTCTTGTATTTCAAAATAAAGTGAACGTATTTACAAATGAATCGTGGCAAAAGGAAGAAATTGTTTGTTCAAGTTTTTAAAAATTATTTGTTATTATTTATTTTTTAATGACAATAATAAAATAATGATAACAATAAGAATCATTTTTATAGTGTAATTAAATTATAATAATAAATTATTTATTAAATAAAAAAAAACGTTTACAAATTTATTGCGTTTGATTCATAGATTAACAAAATGGAATTGTAAGTATTGACTCACTAATTAATCATTTATACTGTCAATTGACATTTCAATTTTTTTCTGCAAATTTCAAACAAGTTACAAACTTTTGGTATTATCATAATTCATTTAACTGTTAGATAAAATATATAATCAGACTTAAAAATAATGGCACTAAATCTGCTGTCTGTGTAAATAAAATATTCAAGTAACAAATGTTTTGTTCAAAAAAATATTATCTACACAAGTGTGTTAACAATTATAAAAATTCACGATTGCTTATCAAATGATAAAATATTTTACTAAATTAACATAAATAGTTTATTCGTAAATGTATGTACTTTCATGTGGAAAAAAATAATTATTATCAGTCATTTCATTTATCTATTTTGATCCTAATAAATGCTAATAATTTAATCCTTGCAAATGAAGTCAATCACGTACCAAGAAAATTTACTCAATACATATTAACATAAAAATTGCTACGTTTATATTAGTAATTAATATAAACTGCACGATCTCATAATATAAAGTTTAATGTCAAAGTATGATAAGCAATTCTTGCTTATTGAATTAATCAACTAAACAAATGTATTACATATTATTAATTACTTAAAACACAGTGGAAATATTTCTTTTTAGCAAAAAGCAAAGATGTTGGAAAGCACTTAAATGAATAAAAAAAAATGCTTCCGTATGAGTTGATAATAAGATTATGAATCATCACACCGTAAATTACATTAAAAATGGAATATTTTCCATATGATATATAAATTAAACTCCTTCCTTTCGCTTAAGTTCTGTCATTTTCTTCATTATCTCTTTTGTTTGAACTTAATTACAGACGTAAATAAGCGAACAAAGTATTATAATAAAGGATAATTACTTCTTATGATCTGGAAAAAATAAATGCAAAAAAATAGTGATATACAAAAAATTTTGCTAGGAAAAAACTCAATGAACAAGACATTAGATGATAGAATAGAGTTATAAATAAAATATAGGCCATTGGGCACGTCTTCAACTCTAAACTAAAGAAGATTCAAGTTCGCGTCTTTGAGAATACAAATGATTTACAAGCAAATTTACAATTCATATTAGACACTGTCCATTTAGAATGTCGAAGGCAAAAAAATAAAAAATTTGATTGAATATATTTTGAATTCAACATAACTAGGTTTTTTAAATTAGTCAACATGTTGAAATATCTATCAGAGATATTATGACCTTCGCATCAATTGGAACAAACGAATTATTTTGTTTGCTAGGAACATATCTTTGTCAATAAAACTGCTAAACGCTAATTGGTTTAATCGAAGCAGTATATTCTTGAATAATAATTGACATTATCTAACTGCTTAGAATGATTATAATCATTTAGATGGAACGCTACCTCATACACATAGATGTGTAGACAAAAAAAAAGTATTGAATCACTTCAATTGTTTAAATTGATGTTTTATTTGTAATGTGTCAATTAATTCAAAGAATTTATTTTTTTTTTCAATCACTATTCTATTAGTTAATAAGTAAAACAGTGTTCCATTTATGACAATAAGTTGTTGGCTCTGTCAACTATTTAAACAATAGCATTTATATAATTACCTAACTCGTGAGAGGACGATAAAATATTTTAGTTGAAAAAATTTGATAAGTTTTTTCAATTCTATAGCTGTACTATGGAATATTTTTAATGACTTATTTTTTTAGAAAATATAAAAAATATGGATTAATTATGTAATTGAGAAGTAATATTATTATTTAAAATGTTTACTTATAATTGAATTATCCTCAGAAGTCTCTGAGATTAATTAAAATCTTATCTAATTATTAAGTGATTTGTAATCCAATTAAATGTATTGAATCCTATATACTGATAATTTTAAAATAATATATTAATTTAAAAAAAATTAATGTTTTCAGAAACAAGACTACTGATGAAAAGGAAAAAGAAGCCTTGGTCAATGACAGCTTACTCAAGCCAAAAGTTCAACAGTTTTCTACATCTATATCGTTTGAAAAACCAAATTTAGCTTCAAACGGCCATGTAATAGACCCTGAAAATCCACATTTATCTCATGGAAGTGCCGTGAGACAAGTATTAGCTGCGTTTGTAGCCCAACTAGGAACGATAAATACTGGAATGACATTTGGATTTTCTGCCATTGCTATTCCACAACTCAGGGATGCTAACAGTACAATAAGTATTGATGAAGTACAAGAATCATGGATTGCCAGCATGTCATCAATTGGAACACCAATAGGTTGTTTATTATCTGGCTACATGATGGATCAACTTGGGAGAAAGCGATCTCTTATAATAACTGAAATCCCAGGATTACTAGGATGGCTTTTGATAACATTTGCATTAAATGTTGATATGCTTTATGCGGGACGATTTTTCGTGGGCTTGGCATCAGGTATGGTTGGTGCACCAGCTCGTGTTTATACTAGCGAAGTGACGCAACCTCATCTCCGCGGTATGCTGACAGCATTATCGAGTGTAGGAGTAAGCACAGGTGTTTTACTAGAATATGCATTAGGAAGCATAGTCTCTTGGAAAATATGTGCAGCAATAAGTGGGCTGATACCTTTTACGGCTTTGATTTTAATGTTCATTTTTCCAGAAACTCCATCTTATTTAATATCTAGAAATAAGCCAGAAAAAGCTCGAAAAGCTTTGGAACACTTTCGAGGAAGCTCATATAACCTTGATAAAGAAATGGATACCCTCATAAATTTTTCAAATAAAAATAACCTCAAGAGACTGACGAAACCTCGCGAAATCATAATTGCATTACTTCAGCCAAATGCACTAAAACCATTTACATTGCTATTTTTCTACTTCCTCATCTACCAGTGGTCAGGAACGAATGCTGTTACGTTCTATGCTGTGGATATTTTCCAACAATCCGGTGCCACAATGAATAAATACTTAGCAACAACAATTTTAGGCATAGTTAGACTGTTATCAACTATTTTAGCTTGTGTTTTATGCAGAAAATGTGGTAGAAGGCCACTTACAATGATTTCCTCACTTGGATGTGGACTTTCCATGTTAGGATTAGGCGGTTACATGTGGATGAATGTTTACTGGAAAGCCAATAATATTCTACCGTCCTGGACATGGATTCCAGTTCTCTGTATCTTTTCCTACACAATTGCATGTACTATTGGTTTTCTTGTAATCCCCTGGGTTATGATTGGTGAAGTGTATCCAGTTCAAGTGCGTGGAATTATTGGTGGTCTTACCACGATGTCAGCACATGGTTTTATATTTATGGTAGTCAAGACCTTCCCATTTTTAAGAGCTACACTGACTGAACATGGAACATTTTTACTGTATGGATTTATTTCATTCTTTGGAACATTTTATTTTTATATTTGTCTGCCTGAAACGAAGAATAGAACTCTTCAAGAAATTGAGGATTATTTTTCGGGTAGAAATTCATCTTTAAAAACAGGAAAATTGTTTTGTATTGGGAAAACTCAAAATTTAGAAAATAAAAAAGCAGAAACATTACCTAAATAAATTTTATATCAAAGATTATTGTGATATAAGTGTGCTGACGAAGACTTTTGCGGTGCTACTTTTAAGACTTTTTTTTAAATATACATTGAGTATTTTAATATAAAAAATGTAGACTTAAAAAAGAAAAAAAAATGGTACAATAAATTAATTTTCTTCCTTGATAAATATCTCCTCATATTCTTTGTAAGTAATTTTGTTAAAGGTAAAAGAGATATCATGAAGAATGATTTGAACCATTTAAAACAAATAAATATTGTTATCATATTATCATGTTTCTAGAACATAGTAAAAATTTGTTGTTAAAAAATGTGTTCTTCCAAGTTTTTAATAGGTATTTAAAGATTGTAATATTATTGTTAGATGTAATATAAAATAAGTTAAATCAGTAATTATTTTTTACACAAAACAATGGTAAATTAAGATTGTACGTACACGAAAAAAACGAAATTGTAAATATTAATGATATCACTTACAAAGTCGCTTTTTTCTGTATATATAAGTACTTGAAAGGCATAATTTTTGTTATGCCTTATTATTCATAAATGCCTCAAATTGTGCACAATGCGTACGTAATCTCTTTTTCAATAATTAAAGTTGCTAACTAACGTGCCAATTACTATATTAATTATAAGTTTCTAATTGTAAATAATCTCAATAATAATGAACTTATTTATTTTATGACATGAATTAAATGAAATTATTATTCAGCCCCATAAAAGTGATCAAGAGTAATGTTTTTTATCCAATTTATTATTTATATTCATAATTTCTATAAATCAATTTATTAATTATTTTAAAAAACATATTTTATAAAGTGAGTTTGGGTGGATTATGTTTTGCATTATACTTCTCTTCATCTTCCTTCATCAATTGCCTTATTTGAGCTTCAGGTAATAAATACCCCTTATAAGTATGAGGGAATCTAACATTATCCAATATTGCCAGGCGTGAAGCAACGTATGCTTTTGCATCATATTCATCAGCTGCTTTAATTTTAGCTAATATTTCTGCTCGAAATTCTTTTTCTTTTCTCAACCACTTTCGTTGAAGTTTATTAAAATACAAAGTTTTATATTTCCTTCTCCATTTCTTTAGTTTGTGGTTTTTCATTTTTCTACGCCTGATCCTAATCATTCGATGTGCTTTCTTCTCTATTTGTCCTTCTGGAGTAGGTAAATTAAAGGATTTGTCCGAAATTTTATCTTCTTTTGGTAATATGGATATTGTTAATGGATCAATAATTGTTCGCGGTATTTTCATTATTGGAGTATCAATGATTTTTCGATATATTCCTTGTGGTAAACCCAAATCAACGATATTGGAAGATGGAACTGCCGATACACGCAAATTAGGTTCATAATTAGACTTTGAAGTTATTGATGACTCATGAAGAAATGGTGGAAAGTAATTTTTATTTAAATCTTGATTAAATGCAGTAGAATATTTTGATATTAATAAACCTATAATAATTAATAAACATAATTAAGATTGTTTATAGCAATTAATGAATACAGCAGTAGTATTTCAAATAGGTTAGAACGTTTAAGTATTGTATGCTCCATATAATTATCATTAAATAATAAATTCATAATTTCACATAGTAAACTTACTAGTTTTTGCTATGTTCAAATATTGAAATGATCGACGTAACACGTTAGCCATTATTATTTGCAAAATTGGAGCAAATAACAGGACTTAGAATTCACATTACAACGTACTCCCAATAAAACGACAATAATACCGGAGATATTGTTGCTCGACCGATAATATACATATTCCACACCGATTGAGTTCAGAGCGCCAAGAAATGAATTAATGTTTTTTCTTCGTACAAGAGAAAATTCTATTCAATGATTTCTTTTTGATGTCGTTTTTCAATATAATTATTATGAAAATTGAAGGTTAAAATAATTGAGTCAAGTTTGGATCAAAATTAGATCTTTAATAATTAATTTTATCTGATCAAAAATGCATAAATTTACTTAATTATAAAAAATTATCGATATTTAATCCATACGAGTTTTAATTGTTCTGATGGTTACTTTGTCTTTTTCACTGAAAAAAAATTTAAAAATGATTAAACATTTGTAAAATAATTAGAATAAATTACAATTACAAAAAAAACACTTACATTATATGGACAATGGCTCCCCAACCAGAAATAGCATCACGGTCACAAGCATTAACAAGTGCTTGACTGATTGTTTCAAACAAATCTTCAGGCTCCAAATTGGGCTCATAAACTGTTTCACACATACCATAAAGCTGCTCTTCACATGTGCCACCGACAACAAAATCATCGGGTTCATTGATACAACCGATTAAATCCATATTGCAAATGTAGGGCTCATAGGTTACAGGATCAAGTCCCACAATTATTGGTTCAACAAAATAAGAGCCAAATCTCTTCTCATACAATAAATTAGAAACAACTGAAGCAAAAGTTTTTGGATGCATGCGTCTGTTTTCTTTAAGCTCATAAAGATTCAATCTGAATCTCAATCTCTCCATGACTGTTTGTACATCAGTAGCTAGTCCTGGCAATCCTAAATACAAATGTGGTCCCATTTCGAATATTTTTTGAAAGTCACAAGTTATTGTCTGTGCTTGAATACCAAATCTACGATCAGCAGCAATTGCTACACAATTTTTTCCTTTCATTGCGATTAACGCACCACCATTATAAGCTAAAATACTCTACAAAAAAATATAAATTTATTAGTCTCGTTTTAAAAAATTTAATGATATTAACATTTGAAAATTGAAACAATTTTTGAAACAAATCATAGTGTCATTACTAATAATTTAGTTACATTCACATAGCTATTAGATATTTTGAATAAATTAAGTCATAAGTTGTTGAAATGATTATTTTAATGATTTTTCAAATAAATCTAATTAAAAATAAAGTGTTCTTTAATTTCTTTGCAAAATTTCGATCAAACCTGCTTTGTCATTGAACCTACAACATTATCCTAACCTTCAAAAACGATTCATTGTTTTTATTTGATACTTTGATCTAATTTTTATTTTATTTCAAAAATTTATTAATAATATTTTTTGACAGTTATATTTAGATAGGTATTTACCATTTTTGTTGATGTTTTCAATAAATAATCACTCAAATATTAGTGAATGATGTACCAACACTAGGACCGTGATCAATTTGATACAACGAAAACGTCGGCGCACGCGTATAACAAAGAGCAGTGTATGTTCATACTGGTTGAAAACAATAAATTGATTATCAACCTTATTATTAGCAGATAAAGTGGGAATTATTCGCGGAAAATGTTGCAATCATTTTATCCCCACCAAAAAAATATGGCTGAATGTTATTAAGAACTGTTAAAGTTGTAGTTGTTTTCTCAGTGTTTTTATCAATAAAAACATTTAACAAATTAATGTAATCTATTTTATTATTAAAAATACTGAAAAATATATACACCATTTATAAATGAGGAGACAATCGTGTAAAATCGAGTAAAAAAATAGTTTATGTGAAATGTTTGCCTACATGCGAAAATCTGCAAATGTCATGAAATATAAAACAAAACGTAATTTATTTGTTAAACCATTATAGAATTTGAAACTGAAATTAAGTTATTTTTATCATAACAGAATTTGATTAATAGTCAAGGTAAGTAAATATCTCATAATAGAAGATATTTGATCACTAAACTTTCATTCACATCTAAAGTGTTTGTGACGCACATGGAAACATCTGGATCCCATGCTTTTGTCCTTCTCTGTCGCTTGATTTACAAATTTCAGGGTTAATCTAAAAATTCAAATATTAATGCTTTGAAACAAGGATTCTCTTGAATTATTAATACATTTACAATATACTTAATGCTTCAGTTTATTGACTTAGTCGAAAACTATTCCAGTTGCTTTCAGATGTTTTTATTGTTGGATTTCGGTTTTGTTAACCTGAAATGAATTCATGTAAATACAAAAGAAAGACTGAAGAAAAATGTTTAAAATATAATTTTCTATTTTTACACACATGGACGTATTTTTATATAATTCTAACCTCATTTAAATGATAAAATACGTACGATGAATCGTTGAAAATTGAGGGCTTGGATCAACGCCAGATTATTTCACGACAAGAAGAAAGAAATTTTTAATCGTTTCAACAATAAACAGTCCATTTCGTATCAACAACTATATTTCATTCATAAATTAGTTCATAAGATCAGCAAAGTCATCAATAATTTTTAAATAATATCTATTTTTTAAATTATTTTTCAGTTTTTGTAGTTACAACAAAAAATACAAAATTTCGGGGTTTACACTCGATGAACAAAACATTGACCAATACTACAAATATGTCATTGAAACCGAAAAAAGTTGATTTTGGACAAACTTGGGGTGTTTTGCAAGAAACTGTCAAAAGCGTTATTACACTAGCTGATGTCCCTCGATCGACGTGGAATGATAGATTTAGGTATGCAGAGAATGTAGTTAAAATAATGTTATTTAATATATAATCAATTTTTTTTTAATTAATCTGTATTTATCATGCTCTTTCAGTGACGTTTATTCCTTATGCGTTGCATACCCAGAACCCTTGGCAGATCGTTTGTATAATGAAACAAAAAGATTTCTGGACAATCATGTAACTCAATTGCTATCAAAAGTCCAATCTCAAGGAGAATCGGCATTATTACAAACTTATCATCGCTACTGGACGGAATATTCACAAGGAATAATTTATTTACATCGTTTATATTTGTATTTAAATCAACAACACATAAAAAAACAGAAAATAAAAGACGCCGAATTAATTTATGGGTCGTCAACGCAAAATAATGCAGATTGCCTAGAACAAATGGAGATTGGAGAATTAGGTTTAGATATATGGAAAAAGAAAATGATAGAGCCTTTAAAGAAGTCTTTAGTATCTTTATTACTTGAAGGAATTCATGCGGATCGTATGGGTGAAGCTCAAACAACAAAAACAGACGTAATTTGTGGAGTAATAGAGAGCTTTGTAGCAGTAGAAGCCTATAAAGTAAAAGGAGAATTAGAATTATATCAAGAAATCTTTGAAACACCATTTTTAGAAACCAGTGGAGAATTTTATTCTCGAGAAGCTTCAGAACTTTTACAACAATCTGATGTTACAAAATATATGGAACGAGTGACTTGGAGATTAATACAAGAAGACATGAGAGCTCATAATTTTTTACATCATACATCAGTGCCTAAGGTACGTCAGTGTTGTGAAGAAAAAATGATAGCTGGTCCTATTCGTTGGCTTCATGCAGAGTCAGCAACGATGATTGAAGAAGAACGTAAACGAGACCTATCACTACTTTATCCTTTATTACGTTCTATTCCTGGTGCTTTATCACCTTTGATAACAAAATTAACTCAGCATATAACTCAACAAGGTTTAAATGCCATAGGCGATCTTCAAGGTGAAAATGTGCATATACAATTTGTGGAAAATATGCTTAATGTTCATTCGAAATACTCACAAATGATTGGAGTTGTATTTAGAGGAGATCAAGCGTTTATGGCTGCTTTAGATAAAGCCTGTTCGGCAGCTGTGAATCATCGACCCCCTAGGCAACCAGCTCGGGCACCAGAATTATTAGCTAAATATTGTGATTCATTGTTGAAAAAATCCACAAAAGGAATTTCGGAGTCGGAAATTGATAAAAAACTTGCCAAGTCAATTACTGTGTTTAAATATGTTGATGATAAAGACGTTTTTCAGAAATTTTATGCCAGAATGTTGGCTAAAAGGTTGATCCATCAGCAATCTCAATCTATGGATGCTGAAGAAACGATGATTGATAGACTGAAGCAAATGTGTGGTTATGAGTTTACCAATAAACTTCATCGTATGTTTACTGACATGTCGGTTTCTGTTGATTTGAATGCAAAGTTTACTAATAGTCTTCGTGAACGTGATGCCGAAAATCAACTTGGCATTGGTTTTGTTATTTATGTGCTTCAGGCTGGTGCTTGGCCGTTAAGTTTACCAACATTTCCAGGGCAATTTCATGTTCCTCAACAATTAGAAAAATCAATTCAAGCATTTGAAAGCTTTTATCATGAACAGTTTAGTGGAAGAAAGCTTACTTGGCTTCATCATTTATCGCAAGGAGAATTAAAGCTCAATTATTTAAAAAAACCGTACCTTGTAACCGTTCAGACTTATCAAATGGCTTTGTTATTATTATTTGAACAATGTGATTCTATGACCTTTAATGAAGCAGCGGTTTCATTGCGACTGCATCATGATCAATTGGTCAAACATGCTGCTAGTCTTATTGATTGTAAAATTTTGAAAAAAAATACTGAAGGAGAAATTAAAGAAGATACTATTCTTTCGCTAAATCTTGATTATCATAATAAACGTACTAAGTTTCGTGTTACTGGAGCATTGCAAAAGGATGCACCACATGATGCTGAAGCCACACATCGCAGTGTTGATGACGACAGAAAACTTTATCTTCAAGCAGCTATTGTGAGAATTATGAAAAGCAGGAAACTGTTAAGACATAATCAGTTAGTTCAAGAGGTGAGTAAATGTTATCTCAATTTATCTACATTTTGGATTCATAATATATAAATATACACGTTTTAATCGTTTGATAATTGGATAGATAAGATTTTTTGAAACAATCATTAAATATTAAAAATAACGATAAGATTTTTAATTTCAATTTTACGTTTAATTATTCAACAGGTACTTGAACAATCCAAAGTAACATTTGCTCCGTCAATTGGTATGATCAAAAAATGTATTGAGGCACTTATCGATAAACAATATATTGAACGAACGCTTAATGGTGCTGATGAATACTCTTATGTCGCGTAATCACTAAGATAATGATAATTGATCTAATTTTTATTATTATTAACATTACTATTATTAATATTACTTAATTGGTATTTTATAATACTTAACTGATAAGCAATCAAATAAATAATTTATTTTCTTGCTTGTAGAATTATACTCCTGCCATGATTTACATAAAAAAAATCGAATATACAAATTGTAACTGATAGTTCATCTCTCGGATTGCTAAGTGTAAATATCATTGTATTTACTTGAATAATGATGCTAATATTCATAAGTATAAAACAATAATAATAGTAGTAGTAATAATAATAAAAATAAATAATAAGTTTAAGAATAGTGATAATAACAATAGTAAAGATAATGACATCAGGGCAAACAAATATTTACAAATTTTAATGAAAAATAAATTTCAATAAAACTAATTAAAAGTTGTTAATAAAGTATTGTAATCGCTTAATTGCTCTAAAAAAAAAGAAAACCATTAACGGAAAAATGTAATATATTCACATTAAATAAAGACGTTACTATTTTATTTGACTTATCAGTTAATAATTATTATTTTCATCATTTTGTGAATAGGCAATTTGAGATATATTATTTATAATTTTAATAAAAATTTTTTCTTTGATTTAAAATAAAATTGATAATATTTATAAGAAAGTGATAGATTTTTTTTGTTAAATTGTTAATCAATTTTGAAATTTATAAACAATAAATTAAATAACTTTTAATTAAAAATAAATTGAAGAAGTAAATTATTTATTAGATTAAATTTTAAATTATGATCGCGGAGTTTTTAGTTGCAAAAGATCTGGATCTAAAAGTGGATTATCATCATGCTCAGCTGGTTTATTTAAGGTATTGATGATCAAAGGCGAGGTAGTTGCAACATTTGTGAATGGAGAAAAACCAGCCCACTCCATTCCTAGATAAATTGGCGGCGGACTTCCTAATGGTGCTTCTAAAAGTAATTGTTCAGTGTTTTGTTGTTGGTGATGGTGTTGGTGTTGCATAGGTTGCTGTTGATGGTGTTGTACTTCTTGACAAATGTCTGGTGATAGATGTGACGTCATGCCAACTTTACATTGTTTTTCTTGTTTTCGCCACTTTGCCCGTCTATTTTGAAACCACACCTTAAAATGTTTATAAATTTAATTATGAAAACTTAATATAACATTTAGAAATTGTAAATAGATCATTTGGCCGTTTTTTTAATAATTATTCTTTCTTTTTTGGTTGTCACTAATATTATGGAAAATATACCTGAACTCTAGCTTCGGTTAATTGAATTCTTAGAGCAAGTTCTTCACGAAAAAAAACGTCGGGATAATGAGTTTTCTGAAAAGCACGTTCTAGTTCTTCTAATTGAAAGTTTGTAAAAGTCGTGCGATACCTTCGTTGTTTTCTTTTGCCTACGCCGACGGAAATTTGGTGACGGTCATCGCTTCCAGGACTAGGTGAAAAGTCGTACGCTTTAAGGAAATTGAATCAGATATAGATGATAAAAAAATCTATATGTCAAATAAAAAAAAAGATTATATTTTAATAAGCTGTTGATACAAAAATTTTAATAAATAAATAAATTGTATTTATGTATTTATGTAAAAAAGAAAAAAAATTACAGTTTTAGTGAATATTTAAAAAAAAAAGTTCTAGTTTCTGAATTCAATTCACTGTCAAAAGATGAACCTCAATAATGATGAAGAAGAACGTTGACACTATTGCTTCTATCAATAAAAAAAAATTGTAAACTTTAAAAAGAAAAAAAAAATACAAGTAAAATAAAGCAATTAATAAAATTGAATAAACTGGCAATGCTCAGCCTTTAGTATAGTTAATGTATTTAAAAATAATTAAATTGAAGGCCCTAAATTACGTTAGGACTAGTGGGGTTGAGCCACTTGGTTGGGGTATGACATGTTTCAATAGGAGAAGAGATAGTTAGTTAATTAGATAAAATAATACGAGTAACAAGTAAGCTTAAAGCACAACGAATAAACTTTTAGTCTTAGTCACTTACTGAATTTAGCTGGGAAACAAACTGAAGATTGACCTGCCATCAAGCCAGCAATTGTATTTGACTGAAGATCTGCATTTATTTCTTCATTGACGGCTTCTGAACCCGCAACTATCACATCAGGCAAAGAATCCCGTGGTGTATTTACAAGATAAAGTTCACGATTTTCAACATTATCATCATCCTCAGCTTTTAAATCCATGCCCGAGTGGAAGAAATCTTCTCCAAAGCTTTCGTGCTCTGGATTGTCCGTTTTTGATGGTGAAATTGGACCCACGGGCCCTTGATTTACTTCTGACTCCGTTTTTTATAAATAAATACTCAGTGATTTAATTAAAAAGTAAAGTGGTATTTAAATATAATTAATTCAACTAAAATACAACAATAAAATAATAAATTAAAAAAATGACGAAGAGTCGTTGCTGTAATTGAATCACGAGTCGGTTATACACTAGACCACGTACTTGTGGACGTTGTCCACTGTCAGGTCTTTTTCTCTTTTCTTCATACATTTTGCAACCTCTCGCTCTTATTTTTGTCTTTGTTCTTCAACATTTTTTTTCTTTCTTTCTTTTTTACCTCACACTCACCTGTGTGATTGAGAGAACTGAGCGAGAAAGAGAATAAAGGTGTTTTAGGGGTGACAAGAGTGTGTTACTTTCGAATGGGCTTCCCTGTCTCCAGGGGCTGCTCCGAAACCTTTTTAATGCTGACAATCGATATGACTGTGATATTTTATCATTCATTTATTCTTACATTGTTAAATGAAATTGTTTTATGATATAAATTCCAGATATATATCTTTGTTTTTGCTCTTTCTCATGACAACTTCTTATATCATTGATATGTATTGAAAATAATTTGAAGAAATTCAATCGTTTCAATTTTGTCTTAAAATTAGAGTGATAATGGGTGGGTATAAATAAAGAAATCAGAATTATTTTAAGTGAAATAAAAATTATATTTACAAAAAAATAGTTTGTATTACATTAACAAAGACTGTTATCGGTGAACAATCATTTGAACTAACTAACATTATTCTTACAATTATCTTCTCATCAATAGCAATTTATATTATACATTCTTAATACTTATAAATAAAATTAATAAGTGCTTATATTTATAAATGCAATCACACCAGCCGAGTTGTGCTTATTAAAATAAATAAATTATTAGTCTAATAACATCTCCGTTTTCTTAGTCGTAATTTTTTTACGAAGTTTTGATACAAATTTGTATTTTTCATTAAACGTAGAAAAGTCGAACTCGACTCGTGGAGACCAGTAAATCATCGTCGAAAAATTTGGTTTCTATTACTACGTTTCCACTAAAAAAAAAAAAAAGTTAAATGTAAAACAATAGATTTATAATTATGTTAAAATAAATTACAAATAACTAAAACAAATAAATAAAAGATAAGAATTATCAATAAATTACTCACTTTAGAACATTGGCTGGCATCATTTGACTTTCAGGAGCAGCCTGAATAAGACTTTGCCAAGTATTTGTACTATTAGGAATGACGAACCCAAACTCAAAGAACCATTCTTCTAAACATCTTCCTTTGAATAAGACTTTTTGTTCAAGTCTAAATCTCTCTAAGGGTTCAGCGGAGCTGAAATTTATTTCTCGTGAGATGGCACGGCATTTGAGAATTTTCTTGGGTACTCTAGCTTCATGTTCGACATCAGGAACTGACCTACAACATACGAAATTAATTTCAATTCTTTTAACATGAATTAAAATGCAATTATTGAATCGAAAGTAAAATCATTTGCTAAAATTAAGATAAAACGAAATATATCAGAATTATAATAAAACAAATCTACTAAAGTTAAAGTCGTAATTATTAATAAATTTGATGATAAAAAATCATTATTTGTATAAATACTTACAAATCTTCATTTCCTTGCCATAAAATTTTTCCACTATCTGCGTCTCTTAAATTCATCCAATTACTATATGATTATAAGTTTTCAATTAAGGAAAAAATATCAGTTATAATTTTACATGCATTAAAAAAATATAATTAAAAATTTTGAGTAATAATTATTCATTTTGTGACCAAACATCAAAAACATAACCTAATAAGGTTAGGTTATTAGGTTATGTTTTTGTGTACATTTATTATGTTCATAATTTTTATTATAAATACAATTTTTTTTAAAAAAAGGATACACTTGAAAGCCTTTGAGAATATCTTCACTTCTTGAAGGCATTGTGAATAATAATTGATTGCAGTATTGTTAAAAATTAACAATAATAATTTTCTAAAAAAGGTCGAACACCTGAAACAATGTCAACTGGCGTCTTTGGCGTCGCTATGATTGATCCTCCATTTTTCAGCACATACATTCAGCGCCATCTGATTGTTTAGTTTCTTTTCCTTTTAAACTTGAGCAGGTGATTTGTAATAAATAAAAGCGCGAAATTTGAATAATTATGTTATTTGATACAAAAAAATTAACTGTAGAATTTTTTGAATAATTTTATTTTTTTCGGTATGCTTTCAGTCAATACCTTTTTCAATGAAAAAAATAATAAATAAATAAATAAAAGTATGACTAATTGGTATAATTAAAATGTAAAAAATAATTTACAGAAGAAAAATTGAATAGCATCGAAAAACAAAAAAGAAATAACACATCTAAAGTCTTTGTGATGTATAAAAGAGTTCAACGACCACCGAGGCATAGAAAATTGAGCGTGAATTCATCTCTTGGCATACTAAAAAATATTTTCCGTAACTAAAAAAGAATTGAATAGGAATAAATAAATGTCATCGAGCAAAAAAATGATATAGTATATTTTTCGAGGTTATATAAAAATCAATGGTATGTCTTGATCGATAGTTCAGCTAATTGGCATTTTATAAAAGGCTAGTGACAATTTTTCTGTTTTCTATTGAACCCAGTGCTCCCTTCGGTCTGTTGCTAACAATAGAATAAATGTCTAGATCTAGGTCCTGGGTCTAAAGTTTTCACGCCCGTTGACCTGTTCAAGGGTTTGTTGAGGATGTTGGCACAATACATCTCTAGTGTATATGTTTGTGAAAGCAACTCGCACACGACTAAAAAACAATAATGACGCAGTGGGATTGGTTGAGGAGATTTGCGATGGTATGACGTAGTCAAACGTTGCGCAAGCTCCGGGATGAAATGGGGATGAAAGCTCTGCAAGCTCATCTAGCAGCAGAGGTAGAATAAGGTACATACGTCAGAATGACGGAGGGATAAAACAGCGCCGGATTGTGGAATCACGTCACGAGTGGAGATGCGTCTCAAGGGAGGGTAAACATATCACGTTAATTATTTTTCTTCATTTATTCGTCGGAAAGAATCGATCAGTGATGGGAGTGTCTGATGCAGGGGTAGATATTCAACGAAGGGTGTAGGAAGTGTAGGGAAAGGCATCTGTGGACAGTGATTGGATTGAAAAAAGCTGAAAAGAATGGCAAGTTCAGCAACAACTGATGGGGTTGAAGCTGATGCTAGTCTGGCTGGCGCCCCAAGAAATCCTCTCACTTGTGGTGTCTGCCAAGATTACTATTCAGAGCCGTGTCTTCTCTCCTGCTTCCACACGGTATGCGCAAGATGCATACGAGGACCGCACCTGGATGGAAAAGTCGTCTGTCCAATTTGCGGGTAACCCATACTTTATTTGTATTTCAGTTGTTTCAATTTCTTTCATCAATCCATCGGTTTTACAGACAAATTACTCAACTCGAAGAAGGTGCACAAATGCCTCCGGTAGATCAATTGATATGTCAACTAGTAGAGATCGCGAATTCAGAAAATCCAGCTTGTGCCAATTGCGACAAACGTGACAAATCAACTATGTTTTTTTGCACAACATGTGGTATGTTGATAGCTTGAGTAATTTATGCATATTTACTTGGCATAACTATAATATTTACTTATCAACAGGTCAAGCTTTATGTACCCACTGTCGAGAACATACTCATCGTGCGAAAATGTTCTCATCACATGAAGTTGTGCATATGAGCAAATGCTCGAAAGAAACTCAAAAACGTTGTCCAACTCATGGCGATTTATTTATTATGTACAGCCAAAGTACTAAGTCTATGTTATGTGCAACCTGCCTTCGAGATACACCAAATGACGCTAGGATCCATTGTGTTGATATTGATACGGCGTGGCAACAAGCATCAAAAAAAATGGAAAGAGCAGCCAATTCGATTTGTGAACTGCAGGCTGGGGTGCGTGATGGTTTATTAGCTCTAAAAAGCCAACTTGATGAATTGCGACATAATTTAGATTCCGAAAAGCGCACTCTTAATTCGTATTGCCAAGGGATGCAAGATGCTATTACGAAAACTCACCAATCGGTTTCAGCTGAATTACAAAGACAATTTGAAATAAAAGAAAGAATGGTTCGATCTCAATTGCTAAGTCTGGGGTCAGCTCTTCCAGTTTTACAGATGCATTTAATGCTTTGTACTGTATTTACTAGTGGAGCTACCAAATATCAATTTCTCGAGCTCGCTCATCCTATGCTTGAACGACTTGGTCATGTCGCTCAACTGGTATACCCGTCCAGACCACCTGTACTAACTGGTCACTTTAAAATCAATTATCGAAATAAATTTGTCCGTGTGCTTCAGCCGTTTATTGGACAATTAAATACTGGGCACAAGGATTTATATGACCACACTCATCAAATCTCAACAGAGCCCCAACTTCTTCAGGCAAGAATCCTTTTTTTCATGCTAACAGACTATTGTACTAAAGTTGGTCAAGAATTATCTTGAGTTTTTCAACTTTTTTCTAGTCTTTTACCTACTTACCCTTTTATTCTATTGTTGATTCTTTAGAGTATATTGTATTTTAGGTTTCAAGTTTAATGTTGGCTATTTTGCAGAGCACAAAAGCGAGCACAAGACTACCTAAGTCTACAGTAGATGCTGGACCATTTTCAAGCCATTGCCGAACTTTTGATTCACAACTAAAGGAATTGAGTCAACAACTAATGACTGTGAAGGAGAGGCTCAATGAATTGCATCGAGATGTAACACTTTTGAGACGTGCTAATACTCCGCCACTTGGATCAAGATATGATCATGTTGCTCGAGACTGTAGATTATTAGAACAACAGTTAGAACAGCATCAAATTGAATTGGAACGACTGAGAGACATCTTTGATGCTCTTTGGGAAGAGCAGTTGTGTAAAATTCACATTGAAAAAGAAATCTTCCATTCACAAATGAATGACATCTTGATGTTGAGAGGTGAAGTTAAACAACTGCAGACGTTGACGCAACAGTTGGAGCCTTTTGTTAAATCCTTTTCGGCTGGAGTGGCTGCCGGAGAAATGAGTGCTGCTGCTGCTGACGCTGCAGGCCATCAACATTTGCAAGCACTTTTAGATCATTTCACAAGACTACAAATGCAAGAACCTCAACAACAAGCCTCTTCTAAAGATTGTAGACATGCTAAAGCTTCTAGTGTAACTGATAACATTCTCTATATGAAAGGTGAGGCAATTATTAAATTTCAAAGGAAAGTTAAAGTAATCTGATGATAAATTTACTTTACGTGCTTGTAATTTGGCAGAGTCGAAAGATGCTCCAAGAAGTAGGACACCGTCTGGTGGTGTGGGGGCTCTTCTTGATTCTGCAGGAAACATTATTGTTTATGGAACTGCTAAGTCTTCAGAAGCTAAGCGAGGAGTTCTAAGTCAATTACTTGAAAAAGCAAGACCAAGAGAAGATAGAAAAAAATCACCCGGACGAGAAGAAAGTAGAGATCGAAGTCAAAGTCGAAGATCTCGAAAATCCCCTGATGGTCAAAAACCTAAAACTCCACCAGGCCATTCGTCTACTAGTAAAGTTCGCTCACTCTATCGTTCGTTAAAAGGTGGAACTGGGGGAGATACAGGAGATAACATCGAGCAAGAAAAAGTTCCTGAAAGTCAACAACAACAACAACAACAGCAACAGGTTTCTGGTAAGGCTATCTTATCTGTTTTAAAAAGTTAGTCTTTAGTTTTCTCCTCTTCCTAATTTCCACTTCCAGGAACTACTGAAGACAGTGAGTATCAGAGGATATCTGATGCATCAACTCTTGGAGAAGCCAAAAAATCACGAGTTCAAGCACAAATTCATGCTGCTCCATCAGAAGATCCCAATCCTATTTCTGAAAGACAAAAAACTGTTAAAGTTTATCCAGCAAGTGATTCAGAAGATGTTTTTTACTCAACTGAAAAGAATGCTGATGTAAGAAGAAGAAGACGAGCAAGCTGTGATAGCATCAGTACTACAGGATCCGGTAGTCGAAGATCAAGTATTGTTGATGGCACTGGAGGTCAAGGTCAAGATCCAAGAAAAACTGTTCTAGTATTGATTGGAACTTCCTCGTCTAAATCTACTCCAAGTCTAGTGCAAAAACAACGCTCATGGGAAACTTTTCCGCGGCCTAAAAGCAAAAGATCTCCAGTAAGTACTGCAGCTACTGAAGCTTCTGTTACAGGTCTTGGTCCTTTGAAGAAAGCCGATAGCTTCGAGGGCCATGAAGAGGCTGTTAGAACTCTTGTTGCTGCTGTGCAAGAAACACGAGTTCAAAGACATCACCATGCTCATCACCATCGCCATCATCGTAAAAGTAAAACGAATTAAATTTTTTTTTATTACTTTTTACTATCCCGTAAATTTTTTAATTACAATAAGGGATTTTTTAAATCACAATTTACATTATTTCAAATGAAAAAGGTAATGCAAAATGAACGCATGAATGATGCTGCCAACTAATAAGTGAATTGTTAGTTATTTAATGTTAATTATATAATTGTACTAATTGTGCCGGCGAATAAATACTTAATAACAGTGAAACTTAGAGCCTTTACTAGGTAATACGTAGATAAAAATAAATAAATATTAACATAGGTGAAAAATAAAAAATTCTCAATATTCTATTTATCTTCCAATTTATGTTAAATAAACTATTATTAAACTGTTAAACTCATGAATACATATGTGGCAAATTGGAAGATAAATGAAATAATTAGAATGATTAATATTGAAATAATCAATTGATAGATTAAAAAAATAAAAAATCAATAAACGACACTGCCAACCGTCACGATACGAATTTAATATGAGCTCGACATGTTATTGCTCCAAAATATAATTAATAAATAGATAATAAAAAAAAAAAAGATAAACGTAAAAAATGTTGATTAAATGTCGAATAAAAATATTATCGAGTCACAAGAGTTAAGAATAGTCTAATAAAAAAATTAAATAAAAAAAACACCAAGAGATAAAATGAATAAATGATCAAATTCAAGTATCAAATGATGACTGTGTTAAAATATAAACTACTTAAAGAAACGTTTTTAAATGAATTAATCTACATTCCATTGTGGACAATTTTAATAATTAAAGTAATTGAAAATAAAACAATAAAACATACCTTTGAATTAATTTTTTAGGTTCTATCGATTACAGAACCCTCGAATGCTCATGAAATAATGGAATTATTATGTATGTTATTAACTTATTCATAGGAAAAGTATTAAAAATGAGATAAATAAAATTTACAATTATAAAAAATATATAAAGTATGGAAAAAAATTATATATAAACAAATGAAACAGTGTACACTTAATCAATCATCCATGATGATTGTAAAAAATGAATTAAAAGATTAATATTAACATTAATTATAATGATATGATCTATTAATAATTATAATAACAACAATAAAATCAATTATATACAAAATGTTTCATTTTAATGTCTAATACTTTATACATACAAATTTCCAATTGTGGAAATTCTTAAATTATTTAAAAAATTCTATCTTCTCACTTGTTTTATTTTAACACCTTTCTTCGCTAAATTTGATTCATCACTTGATTTTTCTACATTATCTTTATTACTATTATCAACATTACTGGTTTTTTTCCCATCTTTACTTTGTTCAATATGAGTTTTTTCAAATAAATCTGCAATATTTATTTTGTTTTCGTTTTCACGCAAGATGAAATGTTTTGTACTAGATTGTTTTTCTGCAAAAAGATCAATTAAACCTCGTTTACAACTTTTTTTATCATCTAGTAATAATGCAGCATTCCTTGTTGCATTAACAAACCGCCTTATTTCTAGATCATTGACATTCTTGCTAACATTTAACGTCTTTTCTAATGGATTTACTATATAAAGAGCAGATTCATCGGTTTTCGCAATATTTGTTGACTCATTTAATGAAATTGCACGCGAAGAAAAATCAAAATTTGCATAGAAATGGAAAAATCGGATTAACAATCGCTCTAATGAGATATTATGTGATTCTTTGGGCCATTTACTTAAATCTCTTAAAAATGTACAGTTTGCGCAGTTTTCTGTTATTCTTATATCATTCTTTCCTGAAAAAATAATTATTTTTTAAATTAATTAATTAATGAATAATGGATATGAAAATAAGAGAATAATTATAACTTACTAGCTAATTTCTGGAGAGTTTTTAATGATGGTAAAATGCCTTCATGTTGTAGAAAAAATAATATCATTAATGTCAATGAAAAATTGGTTATCCAAGGACCAGCAGAAGGATTCGTGATTCCTACATCCAAAGCCCATTTCCTTATCGTAAAAACTAGAGGTCTTACTCTTTCGTCACTTTCTCCATAAAGGTATAGTAATTCAGACATATATAAAGCAATCATATTTGTCATACTTAAATCACATTCCACATCCGTCAACGAATTGTGGTATTTTATTATTGGCACTCGTGCATGCAAAATTCTCCTTACATCATATACTCCTGGCATAAAATGTTGCATTAATGTCGCTATCGTCTCCATTGAACGTTTTGTTTGTGCTCTTTCAACAGGCATTGCTGATTTTGTATGAAATACAAGTCTGCTCGATTCTTTTTCTTCTTTTATAGGCTCAAAATTTAAAATTAAATCCAAGTCACAATTTCTTTTACCAAATCCATTAACGGATGATCCAAAAGGTAACGCAGTGACATTTGGAAATAATCCAATTAATGTGGCTTCTAATTGTAATGCTGTAAAAAATCGTAATCGAATTCCAATATCTTCTAATTTTGATAATCTATATAAACAATTTATCTGATCATTTATAGATTTCTGTGATCTTATACTGTCAGTTATTCGATTTTCAGTTATAATATCATTTTCTGGCATTGGTGGAATATTATTCTTAGATATTTTCCCCGATTTTTTATATACATTCCTAAACCATAGCATTGAAGATTTCACTGGAAGTATTTCATTGTGATTAATATGTGTAGCTGAATTTATCAGTGATATTTGACTTGATATATCTTGGAATTCAATTAGAAAAAAATGCTAGAAATATTAACAGTTTTCCTATTAAAAATAAATTTTGAAAATTATTAATATATATAACTAACGAATTATTACCCCACGATTTGATGCGCTATAAAATTTCATTTGATTTATAGCTCCAAAAGCAGCACAATAAGAGTATAAATCCTGGTATGAATCTGGTGATTGAACTTGAATAATAACTGATCGCTTTGCTTCTCTTTTTCTGTATGCAATAAATTTATAAAAAGGGTTTAATATTTCTTCTTGATCTTCTGTATGATCTGTAAAATGATAAAAAACGAATTATATATTTAAAGAAAGGAATTTTCATACGGTTACAATCATGTGATAGATTGGGAATCATAATATTGAGGTTAGTTTACCATTATTTTCTGGAGAATTACGTTGAGAACAAAAATTTAATATAACAGAATGTCGTAATAAATCCGTGCATGGTTTCAACTTTAAATTAGTAATTGTCAACTTGTTGTAACAATTATTTATAAATAATGAATATTTGTTGCTAGTCGCACGCATGAACAGTGCCATTTTTATTTTAAACTAACGTGCGAATGAGTTATGTCTTTTTACCATGGTATGATAAAAAATTTGTAATTTACCAATAAAAGATAATTTACTCTCGAGATAATATTGCACAATTTTCCATTCGCGCTCTTTTGTCTCAGGTTAGTTGACGTCTAACTTGTCAAATTTTAATTACTGTGCCAATAAAGTTTGGAATACATAAAGATTTTATTAAATTATGCATATACATTTATCATCATTACATATAAATATTTACCAAGTGTATTACAAAACAATTATTTAATTTACTTTTGAAAAATCGGATGAACATCAACTTCTTAGTAAATGAATATACATTTTTTTAACGCAATAAGAACACACACACAAATTGTTAATTTACATTGAAGACAAAAAGAATATTGTGATAGTAAATTGGACAACAATATTATCGAATTAATTAGTCGATTTTCTAAATGGTTCCTCAAATGATTCAGAAGATTCCAACGCACTGTGGCGATCATTAGCTTTGATACGGGTAGAATTTCTTCTTATTGCCCAGCTTTGTAAATTTTGTTCAGGATGTTTAGGATGAGTATTTTCTACAATTTGTTTTTCATATAATCCGTTTTCGATGATAATTTCTTCTAAACGATTATAAATTACGATCCAAAAATAGACGGAAAGTACTAAAAAAATTATAAATGAATAAATTATTGAATGATATTTTTTCAATATTACCAATTATTTATTTATTTTTGTTTGTTAATACTTATAGAGCCATTAAGAACAAACAGCCAGATACAACTTTTGGCTCCTTCTTCCATAAAAGAAAAAATGATGTAAGCCCAAGATATAAGAAATCCAAAAACAATCGCAACGGAATTTAAAAGTAAAAAAGGAATCATGACTTTAAATTTGTTCTGAAATAAAAGGTAAAGTATAAATTGAATGATATTTCTTCAATAATTCTTGATTTATAAAAGCATTGACTACATAAGTTCATAAACACTTTCTTAAAAAAAATTATTAGATCGTGTATTATTATTAAGTATTTTAATAAATTACCATCAACGATCCATATATCATCAAGATTGTTATTACAATTGCACAAACACAAGTAAGTACTGGCATGATTAGTATCCATGGATTATCAACTACTTTCAACGGATTTTTACTGAAATTTGTATAGGCGTAATCAGCACTATTTATATACCATAAAACCAATGCAATAATTGATGATACTTCTCCTGTCTAAATTTTGAAAAAATGGATAAACTAATTGTGCTAATAAAAAAACTGATTAGATACAATTACTCACTAAATAACAAGTTCCAATGAGAATAGCTGCATATTTCAAATCAAAACATTTAAAACACCGATCCAGATGTATCATTTTTGATGCTAATAAATTGATTTCTGATTATTCAGTCAATTACAATGTCACTTCTTTCATTTATTACGAAAGTGAATTTACTGTTATACAATTAATAGAAGAATGACGTGTTTGAATCACATATTATTCATTGGTATAAGAATACACGCAATAATAATTTTTTCCAATTATTGTACCACTTCATTATGCATATACTAGGGCATAATATTTATTATAATATATATGTGCTTTTTATGAACGAATTCTGCTTAAATTTTACTTGCAATTTATTATTTACTTTTGTTTAATTTTACAATACTGACCATAACAATCTCCAATAAGATATCTTACATCATTAGTTTTAATAAGCTAATTAATGTAAATAAGCGAACAAAGTTCTGAAACTCTATTTTAATAATTAATTATTTAATATCTACCGGTGAAGTAGTTAAAGATTATATTATTGATAACAATGTTATTCTTGCTGTTCATATGTATATGTGTGGGTTCATAGTCAAGTGAAATAGTTAAATAAAAAAAACTCACTACAATTTTGATAGTTTTAGAATGATTAAAATAACAAAAACAAATAATTAACTTAGATAATATGTGTATAAATTATTATAGGATTATGCAGTGATTAATAATATTGATTAAGTTTTTGCATAGATTTTATTCATTTAAAAGTGGTCTACAAAAGTTATAAACAGTCAAATCAATTTACTATAAAATAATATTTTAACAGTTCTTATTTAGGTATAACTATAATTTCTCTTGAGATTTCAATTTTATCTCTTTCCATTATTTTTTCTAGCAAAATTTCTTCACCTCGACTATACACTACAAGCCAAGAATAAAGAATAAGAGCTAAAAAATTATTTATGTTAATAATTAAATTATTTAACAATAAAAATTGCTAAATTAATTTTTTTACCTGTTACAGCATTCAATGAAAAAAGATAAAAACATCCATAAATAATACCACTGATAAAGTTGATTACTATGACATACCAAGAAAATATGAAACCCATCACCAGGCAAACACATTTTATAATAAGGTAAGGCAGCATAAATTTACTTTTGTTCTAAAGGATTGAAAATAATATTTCCATATTTATGTATAATGAACTAATTACTTTGAAAACTTTATGTAATTCAAGTAAAATTTTTTCTACCTTACATGATCCAAAGATCATCAGTAATGTAAGAAAAATCACTACTATACCAATGAAAAATATTAATACTATTTTTGAATCACTTATATTTTTGTTCGCAATTGGATAATAAGTTTCAAGAATTCCTTTATCAATACAATAGTAGATACTTGCATAAATAATAGTAAAAATATCAACAATCTGTTTAAGAAAATTAATCAGTTTATCAATATGATAAATAATTTCTATATTAAATATTTATATATTTATTATAACTCACGAGAACTAAAATTCCAATTACTAATGTCCCAGATTTTAAATCATAACAACAGCAGCAATAATTCAATGTAATACCCATTTTAATTAATTATTTTTATCAATATAATTTTTTTCTCTTCATCACATTTGATATTTTAATAATGCACTACTTTTAAAACATGCAAAAAAAATATAAAATGATTGAGTTTTTAGTATACTCATTGTTGATAATTTTACTGTAAATTCACTCAAGTCATTTTCAAATGTATGCGCATGCGCGATAGATCATTTACTAGATATATGTATGATGTATGGTTTTTCTAAGGTCATAATATCCGTATTTCCCTCTATCGTTTAGATCTTAAATTAACTGCAATTTCCGTTTAGTTTCCATTCAAATAAAAGGAAGTAAAATGTATAATTGACAAAATTATCCAAATAATTGTTTTTGATGTTATAATTACTTTTCGTAATTATACTTATGAATAAACAATTCTAATTTTGAAAATTTTCCATGTTTATAGAGATTATTCAGAACGATGTAAGCTAAGTTGTGTTGTCGAATGTCTTCTGAAAAAATGTATTTAATATCAACTGCATCTCTGGAACGTTCGATTGAATTTTTAATATCGTCGTTTCTACACTAATCGTTTTTTTCTAATGATCAAGATAATGAAAAATAAAACGATCTATAATTTTAATATTAATATTCTAATACGTCAATATAACACATAAATTTTATATGTAATTCAAAATTTACATCATCATTTAGTTGGTAATTAACTACTAATAATCAAATATGAAAAAAAAATATGATTTATCAAATAGTATTACAATTTAAATATAAGAAACTACAATAATAGCCATATCAAATGTACAATTATATGTTTGTAAGCTTAATAATCTTATTCATCATTCTTAAATTATATGTTGTTGAACAAATCAATTATTGTATATAAAAAAAAACGATAAAAGAATGATAAATTGACAAGAATAAGTTTATTATTGTTTTATGAAGTATTTTTTTTTTAATTATAATTACCAGAAATAGTAGAATAGGCTTTCTTTTGAATTTTTTATAATGATAAAACAAAATGACCATAATTTACATAAATTGGTTTTATCAATCGTTTTGCTAATCAACTTCTTGCAATCAATTTTGCAACATTCAAACTCACTCAGCATTGAATGAATTTCCTCGAGAAATATAATTTTTCAAGCGTAAAAATTAGAAGATTATGTAAAAAAAAAATATTCCTTTCTATCGATAATTACTATTCATGATTTTTCTTTTTATTTTCTTATTAACGGCAGTAATTAGAAAGATTCAATAGTCTGCAATAAAAACCTAAAGAACTATTTTATGCACTTGGTAATAATATGAATAAGTTTAGTATTTAAAATGAATTAGTAAGAATAATTTAAAAAATTCCTAGCACTTTTTTTACTTTCAATAAATATAAAACACATTTCACACTGATAATTATTTTTGTTTACTAAGTTATTTTTTGCTTAATCGTAATAGCATCTTAGTATGACGTCAGATACTGATGATGATACAGAAATTTGAATTGAATCTTATACTTAATGAAGAAAAACGTATATTGGTTTTGTTCCGCTGTGGTCATTGCCAAGGTTACACTCAGACTCGTTATTTAATCATTACATAATTGACTGACTTTGAAATGAATACAATTATCTTGCACAGTGATTAAAGGACAATTACCCAAGATCTATACACATACATGTTTATATACATTTTTATCATTCTTAAACTTGTTATTGCACAAGTATCAAATAGAATTAAATACTTTTATGCATTTTATCAATATGTTAGCAATGCAAGCAAAAAATTATTGTTAAATTTATATTACATGATATCGCGTGAGTGATGTTACTGCATTGTTTTCCAAATTGTCCGCAATTTGTCAACTGACGTCTGAGCCAAGATAATAAAAGATTGAAATTAAATTTTCAACAAATGATTCTCAGAAGATATTTATTAATGAAGAGTCTTGAATAATTGGAAAAAAATTATAAAATTTATTCAATCTTATTATAGTATTAATTGTCATTCAATTACCTATTGTTATTATAAATCGAAAATTTAATCAATTATCTTAATCATCGTGAAAGAGTTATTTATAAGTATTAATTATTAGATATTAATCTGAAAAAATTATTTTTATTTTTCTTAAAATAAATTTTTTTAATTGTTAGTTAAAGTAAATGCTGTTCTTTTTATAATGATATATTATTTAACTGGTTAGTGGATATAAAAGAATAAAAATTTTGTAGTTTATTAAAAAGCTTTTTATAATATATAAATTATTCCTTCATAATGTTATCGATAAATCATGGGAAAAAAAATAATTATCACTCTCACAGATATTATGCGAGTCTTTAGTAGGTTTTTTCCATCTCATAAATTGGATATTACCATCTTCCAGAATACTCTGATTCACAATAGATGGAAAGATTATGATTACGTCAAAAAAAAACATATATGTATAAAAAAAATATTTGAAAGGTTTATGACTGTTTTGTAAATCACAAAGAGGCATCTTTTTGTACGATAAACTTGTAACTTATTAACGTTTCACATGAGTACATGAATTGATTGAGTTGTTACTTATTTTTTTGATTTGATTCAGATTTGAAATCTAAAAAATTAACTACATATTTTTCCAATTAAAATCTTTATAAAAATTATGTAAAGAAAGGAAAATCACTGGATTTTTTAAATAAAATCTTGAAATTTTCTTATGTAATAATAATTCTATTGATTATCTTATTAAGACTCATAGTGACTTTTCAAATATATTAGAAGTCAAATATTTTTCAAATAAAGGAAATCATGCAGCTTTATTTTGTTATAAATTTTATGATAATTTATTTATTTAAAACGAATATTAAGATTACTAGGATATATAAAATATTTTATAATTAAACAATTGAATAAATTTTGAGGTAAAATTAAATTTTTTCATTTTATTTTTGACTTTTATCCTATGCAAAAAAATGGAGATTTTAAGATAAAAAGAGCTTCGTCACGATAAACAAAATGTTTTCAAATATATTCAGGAAATCATGCAATAGTAAGACACAGTGCTGAAAAACAAAACACTTTTTGAATCTAATTTTTCTAGAGATTAGAAACTCTCTATTCAATTGTACCTCAATGTATAAATTTCGTTTAGAAAAATTGTATTTTTTCCAACGTAAATTAAAAAAAAAAAATAATAAACTTTATTTTTTATCGTAAAATAAATCATTTAGTGAGCGATTAGTGTGGCTTTAAAGTTACAAAAAAAGCAATAACTTTTATATTTTGCAGTAAAGAAGACAATAATCAATAAATAAATTAAATGAATAAAAAGTAGTAGACTATGAAGAGAAGTGTGAACGATTTAATACTATTTTTTTTTATTATTTGTAGCTCTCTCTTTTCATAATCTTCTATAATGAATCAACTAATACTTCCTTAATACATACTTACAGCACTGCAATTATGATGCAACTCGAGTCTACAAATCTTATCAGCAACACCAATTGGCATTATTGTGATTCTTGACATAATCAGCATCTTTTAATGCCATTAGAGGAATAGAAAATTTGATCTGACTCTTTTTTCAACTTATCTTTCCTGAATCTTCAACATTTGATATCGTGATCAAAATCTGTAACAGAGATTTTTAAAAGATGACATCTTGGATTTAACTTGGATGAAACATAGAATTATAAAAATAAGGTGATTAAACAAGAACATACAGTGACGTAGTAAAAATGTGTTGGTAATAATTGATAATGATCAAAACATTAGATGTGCATATATTTTTTTTTAAATACGTCTAAAGTAATAAAATGCGTTCTAAGAGAATAGTTTGTATCGAATTTCAACATTTAAATTTAATGAATATTTCATCATTTTTTGCAATAAAAAAATTGTTATTGCACAAAGTGTGAACTAAGATTTTCATTGATAATTTCAATTTTATTAGTAATTTTGTTTTAAAAAAAAATTTATGATGTTTACCCAAGAATAATAATAATTTCAAATATTTGTATTAAGAAATAATCCTAACAATTTTTATGTACATTGAATTTCTAACTAGATTATTGCTCTATTCAATCAAAAAAATATTTTATATGCACAATTTTAATGAATAAAATTGTAAAAGATTATAATTGTTAATAATCACAGATAAATAAATAGTTTATTTATCATGAAATATAATTAAAAACAAACAAATACAAGAGATTTCTTTGAAGTTTATAATCATGATTTCTGCTAAACATTCAATAATTAATGATATCTGCTCAAAAACAAGCTTATTTCCGATGATAAATCCTTAGAAGGAAGTACAAGGACTTGATAACATATGAATGTAAATCCATCTTGAAGGATAAATTATATTTGATGACTCAATAGATTTAGAAGTCTGAAAGACTGTTAAGACATTGAACTTCCGGAGATTGAAGTCCTTGATACGGTTTTCTTATTAGTTAGTAATAACTAAAAAGGGGCAGTTGATCTTGTTTAGAAGTGGGTGATGTATCCTGAGGCGACAGAAAATGTTCCTTGAATTGTTCCGCCTTCATCAGATCAATTATTTTTTTTATATCTATTTTTATATTTTTATAATGCTAACAAGTAAACAAGAATTTTCTCTAAAGATCCTGGAGTTTCTTTAGTCTAGAAATGTCTTTTTTATTGATCACTATAAATATTTTTACTCTTCTATTACAATTAAAAAATAGTCCACAATCTTCACAGTCTTTTTTAATTTCTATTTTATAATATTTTATGTTTTATTCACTTATTATTATACAATAAATAATAAATAAATTCATTTATGACTAGTATTGTTTATATATCACTAACTTATGCAGATAATTCAACAAAAACTCACACTTTTTTGTTGAAAATATTACTTAAGTTGAAATTCTTTTGATGCATAAAAATATTTTTTAATTAATTATCGATAAAAAAATAATAGTAAGACACATTATTTCAGGAAAATGACAGTATTAACGGCATAATCATTTTCACAAAATCAATATACTCCTCTCTTAATCAAAATTAATCATCAATTATCCACAATTTATTCTGGGAATGCCTTTTTTATAATCATATCCTGAAATATCTAAATAACAATATTCATCAAGTAGTAATGACAATAAACAGTAACAAAAATAAAACGTCATACAATTTCCTTTTAATATATGAGGTAAAAAATATAAAATAAATAACAACAAAAGAAAACGGTTGGTTAAAAGAAACGTGAGAGGATAATAATAAAAGTTTTATAAACTAAACATTGGCATTTTTAACGATTAGTATAATACGCGACGATATATATGTATATATACTACTACTTTAAGAATAAAAGTATAAATGCCGGTGTTGCACGACGATTGCTCTCAGTGAGACTTGAAAAATCGTCGATGATCAGTTGAATAACAAAAAACGCAAAAAATAAAATAATAACAGTTATTAAATTATAATAATAACTCTTAAAGATTCATAAATCTCCAGGATAATTACGTGATAAAAGAAATCATAATCATAAATTATGCTAAATTGCAAATATTTCAATTTGTGATTTTTAATTATTATTGAGGTGTTAATTATGTGTTATTAATTATTCTTTAAGGTACATGATCACTATGTGATTTAACAGTTCATAATCAATATTATTTTCAATATCTTATTTTATTATTCAAAAGTATTCTTAAATTTCTTTAATGACAATATATGTACACCGATACAGTGAAAAAAATCAATAATAAAAACAACTATTAAAATTGTTTTTTTTTTACGACTTTTAACTATCAGGTAAGTTGTCAAATAAATTAAAAAAATAATTCAACATTCAAATTTTATTTTTTGCTTTTCCTGAATTTTTGTGATTTTTTAAGAATTGAATATATCTATTTTGAAAAAACTGATACTAATAATTTCTTTAAACCTTGTTGAATAGACATAACAATTACTAAAAAAGCATATAAAAATGCCAATTAAAAGGACATTATGTGTGATTGGAAATTCTAGACATGTGATCCATATAAAATTGATCCTACTTTTTTATCCTCTGGAGTAATTTGAACTCTCGAATGTAAGAAGTACATAGAAATAAAGTTTTGAAATCGATATTAATTTATGACGGCATTCATTATTATTCAACCTCAATATCAAATAGATTTTTAGCCATATTAAGACAAATGAGAGTTTTTATATTTTTAATTACGAAGACAAAAATATAATAAAGGAAATAGATACAAGCATAAATCAAAAATTTAAATTCTGACTTAAGCATTTTGAGTCATTGATAATAAGAGTTATCATTCAATTTGATGCATTACTCATCTTATGTTCAATTATCTTCTTCTTCTTTCATTTCGTTCATCTTCCAAAAGACTTCTCGTGACTTCCAACACGTGATGTAGTATCTTTAAAAGTTTGATAACCATCATAATCATAATAATAACAACAATCATTATTATAATTGTATCAGCATAAAATAATCATAGAATTATCTAATAGGAGAATAATTTACCTGTTTCTTTTTTTACCAACAGTTTGAAAGAAAATGCAACAAGGTGGATATTGGTGGAAATTATTACATACGACCAATTTTAAAGGTGTAAGTACTAATTTTATTAAAAGTTATTACTCTTTTCTTTTATTTTCCTTTCATTATTTTTTTTAATATCATTTTCCAAGCTTTCTGCAGCTTTTCAGCATACAAGTTCTAGTTCAATACTATGTGTTACTAAAAAGTGAATTATTCTTTGGTATTTTTAGGTACTTGCAGGATTAGCAGCACATTCAGGACAAATTTCTGTCGGATTATCTCAAGGATTCAGTGCAATTTTATTACCCAAATTGCTAGAATCTAAATTTGCAAGCATCAATGAAGCTTCATGGATAGCATCCTTAGGAGTGATATCAAACCCTTTGGGTGCATTTATTGCAGGCACTACGGCAGAGTGTTATGGAAGACGAGCAGCTATAGCATTAGCAACACTTCCGCATGCTATGGGATGGCTTTTAATAGCCCTTGCACAAAATGTTCCAGTTTTATATGCTGGAAGATTAATCAGTGGGATTGGAACTGGAATGGCAAACGCTCTTTACTTATATGTGACTGAAGTAAGTGACTCTTTCTTTGGAATAACTAAACATTTTTTTTTTTTCAATTAAATTTTTGGAACGAATTTCTACATAATTTGTGTTGCAGGTAGCTGCACCTCATCAAAGGGCATGGTTAGCATCATCCGGACCAGTTCTAGTATCTCTAGGAGTTCTTGCTATCTATGCATTAGGAGCTATCACATCATGGCAAAGTAGTGCAGCTATAAGTATTGGTCCAGCTATATTATCTCTAGCTTTAACACGAATAATGCCAGAATCACCTGCTTGGTTGATACGGAAGAATCGTCTAAAAGAAGCCCAAGAAGCACTAACGTGGCTCCGAGGCCCTGGCTTAGCTTCTGAGAAAGAATTCCAGCAGCTATGCAGCTCTAGTCCTCAAAATACATCAGAAAAATCTGTTAGCTTTTCTCAAACAGTCTCAGTCATATGGAGACCATTTATAATTCTTCTCATATTTTTTGCACTCCAACAAATGAGTGGAATTTACATCATACTCTTTTATGCAGTAACCTTTTTAAAGGAAGTCGGTACAGACATTAATGAGTATGCAGCAAGCGTTGGAATCGGTGTAATTCGCTTATCTGCAGCTATTTTAGGAACAGCAGTAGCAAATCATTTTGGTAGAAAAGCTCTTGCTTGTTCCAGTGCTATTGGTATGACATTTTCTGCAGGTGGTGTTGCTATTGCATTAAAATATCCTGGAATACCTTCATGCATCCCATTAATTTGTGTTGCTTTTCACGTAGCTTTTTCCATGATTGGTTTCTTAACTCTTCCCTGGGTTATGACTTCAGAATTATATTCCTTGAAATATCGAGGAACTATGAGTGGAATTACCACCGCTATTGCTCAGATAATGGCCTTTGCAACTATAAAATCTTATCCTCATATCAACAATATTATTGGACTTGAAGGAACTATGTATATATTCACCGTTTCGGCAATTGTTGGAGCTTTATTTGCTGGAACAATCCTACCGGAGACTAAGGGAAAAAGTCTCGATGAGATAGGAAAAGATTTTACTTCAGTTCAGGAACATACTGTCAGTAATTTACCAAATGAAAGATTTTCAGTTTTACCAGAAGATAAATATACGTATCCCCGTATTATTGTATTATCTGGTGCGTATGAAAATTTGGGAATTGATTTACGAGATGAACAACCAAGTAAATCACTAAATAGTCAAGTGTTCACAAGTGATTCATGTATATTAAAACTTTCATCTTTGGAACATGGTAGACTTTAATAAAGGACTTGATATTATTTAGTTATAAGATATTTTCAATTGTACATTTTGTATTTTAGTACTGTCAGAAGTTGTAACGAACCCACCGATCAGTATTAAACATGTAAATAGCTTGTAGTATTAGTTGATTGTATACATTTATAAATGATTGTGTTAAATATGAGATTTTTTTATACATTGTTACAATTATTTATTCTATGTTAAATATACGTATATAAATATATAAACAATTGCATTTGATGTTAACAATAAATAAGTTATCATTTACGTGACACTCTATGAAAGTGTTCAATTATTATTACAAAATACTTGAATGTAATAAATAATTAGTATTGATTAAATTTATAATTGCGATAATTATTTTCAATAAGCTCCGTAGATAGGGTAAATTGTAAGATGGGCAAGAAATACGTCAATTATTCAGCCTTATACCTAAGGCTGTATCTAGAGTCAAAGTTCATCATCAACTAACAGTTACATTCTGTTCTCAAGATTTTGGGATTGGGTGATTCTTTTTCTTGAGATATGTATCTTGAAAATCTTTCCCATGTTAGTTTTGCTATTTCACGATGTAACCAATCAGACTCAGAAAGAACACTTAAGAATAACACAAAACATTGCGTATCTGTGATCAACATTCTTCTGGATGAGAATGCTAAGATCTCATGTTTTGTTGTGGTATTATTGTTGACTTGACAAACAACTGGTGAATATCGTCTCATCTGTAAAAAATTTTATAAATATATTATTAATTAAATATTCATTATAATTAATTTTTATAATTTATTAAATCAATTTAAGAAATAATCATTTTGACGATCAGTGAAATTTTAAAATTACTTACTTTGAGACATTTATCTTTACTGATTAAAGTACTACACAACAAATTAGAGCTCCAAGATATATTCTGATTTACGGCATATTGATTTGCTTTACTGATGTATTGTTTACATTTATTAGATTGAACGAAATCAATATTAAAAAAATTGAATATTGAATTTCCTATAAGTTAATTATAATTTAATTTAAATTTAAATTTCATATTTCTATATTATTTTTAAGTAAAAAATAAATCATTTGTTTACGTAAATCCTGAGGATACTGAATCAATTTGCAACTATTCCAATTTATTTCATCTTTGTTCATTGGGAAGGATATGATATCGGAAACTCCGAAACTAAATATTTCATCAGAGGAAATAAGAAGTACCAAATTATCGTTAATAATTTTACTTAATGGAATGTTATTGACTTGCACTTCAGTAACACTATATTTGGATTGGTGAAAGTTGATATATGTAGGTAAATTATCAAAATGACTGAAAAAATGATTTTTATTAATAACCTCATCTGTTAGAAATTTGTTAGTTTAAAAATGACCATACCTGTTGTAACACTCGAAAGATGTTAGTGCTGCTTGTCGATCAATTATAATACTTGGGCATCCAAAAATGTAAGTTAAATTATCATCCATAAACTCTTCAGAGAATGGTGGATGAGATGTAGAAATAGTTGCCATCCATGGGGCTACTTTAGTCGAGGAAGTATCTCCAGTGGTATATATATTAACATACAGGTAAAGAAACGTTTTTAAAGATATTGTGACATCAAACGGGTACATTTTCGATTTTATGTAGTTCGTTATCATTCTTAGGTACTTTTTATAGTAAAATAACATCTGTAATATCGTTCAATTAGTTCATTATTGGATCCAATAGAACAGATGTGAATATTTGTAGATAAGAGTGTAAATAATTTTTTTATCTAGCTTAAAGCAGACTTGGCAAATATAGAATAAAATAACTCGCAATTTCAAAAACTTTTTTTTATTAACTTTCTTTTTAAAGTAGTGACGTAACACAGCATGTGAAAAAATATTTATTAGAAAATTATTATCATATTTGCCACAAAAATAATATTGTTACCAATCTATTTCATTCTTTTTACAATACCCTTTTATTTTTTTTTTTTGCGTAGTCTATTGATAACTATGCTAAAACATTGTAAATTGTGTATGAAGCTTTTAGAACCTGTACATAAAAAAATCATAATGATTCAAAAGATTAGATATTTTGTAAAAACTGAATAAATTTATTTACATGTTTGAATGATTCTATAGATAAAGTAACAAAATGCCCACTAGAAAATATAATTGGTTGCAGTGTTTGGGTCATTATTATCACCATGGACCTCCGCACGTTATTACTTACAGCATACCAATTGGTATCATATATTATGTTATGAAGACTAGCAAACTATGTAATAATAATCATTTATAATAAAATTAATTATTTTCTTATTGCTAATATATGTATTTACCTCTTCAGTTACTTGATTCGCTGAAATACATTGCAAAAATTGCAACGACATCATAGCAATAAAAAATAAAAAATTCCCAATAAAATTAACACTATGAAAATCAGTGTTTGATAAAACATATGCAATTGTACATAATGCAAATGCAGTAATCACATAATGTATAAAAACTACTGTTGAGAATAAAGATTTAGCGTATTCGAATAATCTACATGGTACATTTTTAATAATATAAATGTCATTAAGGAATATTTTTCTCAGAAGATCAATTTCTTATACTGTTACCTTAGAATTTCTAGATGGTTCTTTAACCATTTTGAGATTAGCTTTTGTTCAATCATACTAACTTCATAAGGACTTAAATTCTTCTGACTTGAAATATGTTCTAATGTGCTTAGAGTTATTTGAAAGCGATGAACAAGGATTTTTATTTTGGCGCAAATTTGAATCATAATACTAGGAAAAAAAGCTCCAAAAGCAGCATTTACAGAAGCAGCTCCAATAACAGCATAAATCTGTTCAATTGCTACAATCCAATAAATATATGATATTGAATAATCAAATGGTATTGCACCTCTATATGGTAATACTTCCGGTGGTTTCATTAGTAATATATGGCTAATTGTATATAAAAAGATTGTTATACTTCCCAAGACAATGAAGAATAAAATTGAATCTCTGAAAAATGGAATTAAGCATTGAATATTTAAAATTATTATACTTATTGATTGACTTTTGATTGATTTTATTATTATTTTAAATCTAGTAAGCACACAATAGATAAATTTATCATGGTTTTGTGTTATTTCTTAAATTTTTTTTTGAGAATTAGTCACTTCAGCTGTTCCATATAAATATTTAAATTATTCAACCATTTGCTCATTAATAAGAAAATGACGTAAAACGAAAAAAAGTTAGAAATAAACTTACCTACAAATACGATCATAATATTGTTGAATAATTTTTTCTTTATGATCCTGAGGTTGAAATATATCCTTTTCAAGACGATATACCATTTCCATTATTTTTGAACGATTAGCAATGACACTGATAGTTTTCTGGCTTATTGCAATCAAGCTCAGGATCAAAGAAATATGATCAATCGATGCATTGATATTGATATTCAATACGTCGATGTCCATAAGACCGAATAATACAAATGAATATACTGATAGTATTACTATAAATGTATACAAATGATAAAGAAGAGCTTTTAAACCTCTCCATCCTTCTGGTTTCCAAAGCCCTACACAGGTGAGTGCAAGAAAATTATAAGGCAAAACAGACATGCGTATATTGATTAAAATAAACCCTTTGATAACGAGAAACTATTTTCTGAAATACTTTTTGTATGTATGTTGTAGTCATTAACGTCTGTAAGAAAATTACTGTCATCATTTAATCAATATCTTGAAGATAATTATTCTTGAGACAATTGCAACTATTAATTGTCAACATATGACCTATGTAGATAATAGTTTATTTATACAATAATTAGCAGAACTTGGAGACAACAGGGTTACGTTATTCTGCTTTTGCAATCATCTATAGTTCTTTAAGGGGAGATGATGGAAAAAAGTGGTTAGTTGTAGTTCAAGCTTGACGTAGAAATCATCTGCTGATCTAGAAGCTTAAGTTTTCAAGCGTTATAAAAAAAACATATATCTTTTATACTTAACAAAAAAATAATTAATCAGTGAACATAATTAATTAAATATTAATGAAATTACCCTATAAGTAATTTTATAGATTATTTACATGTTTTTTATGGAAATCATTTATTAAAGTAATCCTTCATTAAAATCAATTGTGAGATGATTATGCCGGTTATGAGATTGAGAAATAAATATGTTGAAATATTCTTTTACCTAGAGTATCAGTTTCTTTAAATTGTGCTAAATAAAGTTATTGAATAATAACTCCAACAATCATGTACCGTAATACACACAGTAAATAAATTTATTATTATTTGCTTCAAATTATCATGAATGTACAAGTTAAAAAAAAGGGAATTTCACTAAATCAGTATTTTTATGTCAAATGAAATATTGAATTAAACAAACCATTAGAAAGTATAGATCATAATTATAAATTAATAACTATAAATACAATTACTCTATGATAGTAAACTTACTCATTATTAACAGTTACATCCATTATTTTACTCTATTATAGTATTAAAGGAGAAGCAACAAGTGGCACCAGTTAAGAATTTTCTTTATAACGAATCATTCATTAAATGATCTATTATTTTTTAATTTTTTAAACAAAAAAATTTAGTTAAATTAAATAAATATTTCATTTTTTTTTAATCTATCAATAAAAGATTACTCAAAGGTGAATAGATTTACTGACATTTATCTTTATAAATAAATTTTTAATTAGAGATAAACAGGTTTTTTGTCCAAATTTAGAAACACAACCATATAAAATGAACACTCACTGATAACAATAAATACCAAACCACTTGATAATCAGATAACATTTAAAAATTATTCCAACTTCTTTTTGTCTAATAACACAGTTTATTTTAATAATTACCATTTTTATATCTGATTAAAGTTATCATTAAGCAACCAAACTCTTCTATTTATTTATATCAGACTTTACCAATATCACTAACAAAAAATATCTCAAAATATGGCTGCATGATGTCAAATCCAGTCTCCAAAATTGTTTGAATATATTCTATATATTATTCCATTGAAAAGAATTGTAATATGATATTGATATCTCACAAGAGTAATAGTACTGATGAACATCAACATTTCAAGTATCCACAATAGATCATAGACAACCAAAACCATTGGTAATGTTTGAACTACTCTCTCTGATAGCTGAAAATGAATTAATTCGAGTGAAAACTCACTCAGATCGCCGACCCCCACTTTTTTTTTGCGGCTGCTCTGTAAGAGCTTTCACAAAGTTTCCAACTTGAAATTATGGGTAATAGGATAATACATGATCATTGATCAGATAATTTATATTGAAGCACACATAGTTGCTCTCTTGCTCTTTTTATAATAGCTATTGATTGCTTAAGTACTTGTAAACTTTAGAAATATACATTTTTTCCTTACATTATTTTATGATGTTTTATGCTATACCAGAAAAACTATTATTTACAGGCTAAGAACAGCCGATTGAAAATGCAGTAAGATAATTGATTCAGTTTTTTTTTCTGTCTGCCTAAGCAATGTTTTTTTGAAGTTTTAAACAGAAGCAACTCTGTTTATAAGTTGGAAATAACAGATAATGAACAATGATTGAAATAAACTCCACCTCCTTGTCTTACCTTGATTACAGATAATAGGATAATATACGTTTATTGATCAGGTAATATATACTAAGGATGATATGGCTGCTACTTTGTTCACTTGATAATAGCTATTGATTAAATTGAAGCTTTTTTAAAGTTGTAAACTTCCATATTTTTACGTTTTTTCCTTTTTATACAAAATAATACTTCCTATAGAATAAAACTCAGATGTAAGATAATTGATAAGCAGAAAGTTTACGATACAACCATCGACTTAATCATTTTTCTAAAATTGGAAAAAAGAAAAAAAAACTAAGACAACTTGTCATGGTAGATAATTAAATATAATTAGAATGGATGTTTTTCATCTTTTTGAGGAGGATACTATAGATCAAATAATCGGTAGTTATGTATTTTTGTTCTCTAAAGGTGTCAATATGTAAACCATATGCTTAACCTGAGAGACTTTAAGTTCCTTTCTTTAGTCCTAACCTTTCGACCAATAGACAGGGATGAGGGGATCTTCGATAGAGAAAGTGAAAATGTGTGATTTATATGAAAACAATAACAAAATTTATTGAATGAAAATTATGAAAAAATTATAACAATAATTTAAACGTTACCAGCAGATGATTTCTTTTACTCTGGTCGAGATGAATTACAATTAATTGGTCCTTAGTCCATGCTCCAGTCAGCGCAATTATTCACTTTTACTCGCGAATTAATTTGAATATCAATTTAAGAATAATTTGAGGATCAAATAAACTTCATACAAAAATTTACAAACTTTGAAATATTATCATTACAATGTTTGAGACATCACAAGACTTACGATTTCAAGAGATGTTCCACAACGATCTGATCTCGATCTTACTTTCTCGACAACTGACTGATGCATCAAACCTTACGTACTTATTTAGTCGAATGTGACATAATTAGAAGTCCCTTGCTTCAGGCGCGCACAAGTCCCTTCGCATGGTCTTTCCCTTCTTGGAAAGCAAACGTTCCTCTTACCCCACGTACTCTTTTTTAAAATTTTATTGCTTTTCGCCACGTGGGTTTTCCAAAAGCAATAAAATATCTAAAAGATGATTTCCTCAACTATTCTTCGAAACCTTTCTTATTTTAACGAAATTTTAGGAAAACTCAAAAAAAATAACTTGAGTAATATTAGTTAACCTCAATCCTTAAGTTCTATTGCTATTCACTTTTAGTTTCTCTTAAAATATATTTTGAATAATTATATGAAATAATAAAAATACATTTAGACATTACACCCTCCGTGTTAGACGGAAGTGCGAGTGACAAAATTTGATCGAGTACGACGTTTTTCTTTTCAAAATCAAACATTTACAATGAGATTAGTAACACTCAATTCATACATGGTTAGTTATTTGAAATTACTTTCTATCCGCTGGTTGACAATGATAAACTATTTTATAACCCTTCCGAAGACCTTTTGGCAGCTCACTGATGGCTCCTTTGTCATCCTTCTGCAAATTAGTTGAAGTTGAGTAGGCTAATTTTGCGGAAAGTTATTCACTTGACAAATACTCGAGTTGTCATCTCTGTTCTTTGATTATCTATATCTGGATATAATGGAGAACTAGCTTCAGCTGCTGTAACATCTTCTCCACGTTCAACGTTTATATCCGATATCTTTACATTTGGCGAAGAATATTTATTTGAATTATCTTTTGCCAAATGAACCAATAAGTATGTTATTGAGTCCCAGAGGGCTCCTATTAATTTCAATGACCATCCGTACACGGTATGAAGTGTGTAACCATGTACAATGGTATCTATTATCAGTTTACATATTTTCAGGACCATAAACACGCCAATCAACCTTGCACTGACAGTCCCAAATTTGACAAATCTTCCTCAGGTCTTCTCCCAGGCATTCTTGGCTAATTTTTCCAACGATTCTTTATCCAGCATATTATAAATTAATGGCTTATTTGATATTGATCCTCTGGTTGCCTTTCCCGCAACTGTCTCTAATACTGCTGCCTGTTCCATGGTGAACATTATTCGATTCCTCATAGTTTCTAAATCTTCGGACGTGTAAATTCTGCTACTCGCCAAATGAACAGGATTTTTGTATTCCCAAGTAATTTTCGAGGCTGGTTTTAGACTCATCGGTGGTGCTGTTTCGACATGAACTTATACCATGTCTGTCCAATTCTATAAAATTGTAATAGTGGCGAATTACATGGAATTTGTGCAGCATGATTTGTGATTAGATGAGTTTTTGGTGATAAGAAAAAACTTTGATTGTTTCTTAATATTGGTATTCTGTTTTAACAAGTTTCTGTATGCTGAATCTTCACTTCAACTGGAATACATTGTACAATATGAATAACTTCTCCAGCCAAAATTGCCATGAATCCAGGTCCTTTCATGAATCTATAGGCGAATTCATCGGGCTGGGTTGAAGCAATAGCTAGGCTGCTCTGTAGAATCTCCTTCTCTAGCTCACACCTATGCATCATTACATCATGATATAATGTTTGGAGCTGACGTCTAATGTGTCTTTCAACATAAATAAATTTAGTATTAATATAAAGAAAAATGTCCATGTTATCGGTTGTCGTCTTGACTGCTTTAGTTGCTTTCACTTGACCGAGTGAGGTTCCAATAACTATGAAAAGTTTTGGATGCTCAGTCTTTAATAATTTGAGACCACATGAGTCTTCAGCTTCAATTATAGATAATGAAAATGTAGTATCTTTCGACGGAACTGTGTAAATCGTTGCCTTCTTAGTTTCTAATTTTTGAGCTAATCCTCTATATAATGTTGGATATGTAGTTATAGAACAATATCTGTGCGGTAATTGATCCCAGAAGGTATGTCCTTCTTCGGGATCTACACATGTTTTCGAATTTAAATTACATTTAAAACCGGACGGCAAATAAATTTGATTAGAATCCGTTTTTACCCGGGCTATTGCTGA